>NC_138945.1:63112500-63260000 GCF_965226115.1 Aulonocara stuartgranti | reverse complement strand
CTCAACAATGGTACCAAATGCAAGACATACCTGGGTATTGTTATTGTCCATATCCACCACTTTGTGGACATGTACATCAGGTCGGCGTGGACATTTTCTGATGATGCCTCCAGTAGGATGATGTGTCTTGTTACATATTTTAAATGATCTCAAACTGGTATTTTGAACATGCATTCGCTTTACTCAGATAGGATCCACAGTCAGCAAATCTCATAATCCTTTGATATAATTCAGATACTGGATAAAGGATCAGATAAGTAGATGATTAGCAGTAAACTACAAAAACAAACAAAAAATAAAATTAATATCTTCATAGTCCCTTCTGTATTGTGTCACAATGTTAGTTAAAAAGGGGCATGTTAAATTGTGTCCCATTTATTAGTTTCAGGTTGGCCATTCTTGTATTTTGCTCGTTTGTGTTGTTGTGTTTGCACATCTCTGTTGCTTGTGGGGCTCACACACAAGAATTTCACTCGCATGTGCTGTGCCAGTGTGCCTGCACATGTGATGTGACAATAAAAGTGATTTGATTTGATTTGATTTGATTTGACAGAAGAAAATTCCACTGAACTCTATTGATCTTCTCACCCTCTAGTTGCTGCACATCATGTAGAGTCTGGGTTTTATTTGATTAGTTATCTTGAGTAGCTATCTGAACAGTTGCTTATTTATGTTTTGGGAATGGCATTAATAAACCTAGCTGCAAATCATCTGGGGAGGAGGCATGTAGGGCCTATCTCTCTGGGATGGAATGATGTTGGGTAAGGGCACCAATCTATAAAAGAGTTACATACCAACACCCCATAGCAGAACCACGTAAAAGTGTTTATCAATCAGGTGATGAAATTGTCAAACAGATGTAATTCTCTAGAGTAGTGGTTCCCAAACTTTCTTTGCTAGGCCCCCTTTGTTTTACAAGAAAAAATTGCCCAACGCAGGGAAATTCTGCAGGGGAGACCTACCTTGGCACTTGTGCAGGTGAAGCCAAAGGGAAGATATGCTTAACCATATTTTCTATTCTTTGGCTTAGAATGAAGTTGGTTTGGAAACATATTTGGCGATGCTTCATCTCCTGATTTACGTTTGTCTGGAAGCCCCGTCAAAAACCTGTCAATTATGCTAGCAGTGTCCAAGCATTCTTTTTTTTTTTTTTCATTCATGCCTTGAGTTGAGCTCTCTCTGTCTCTTCCTTTCACTCTACTTGCAACCAGGAGAAGGAATATTGCTTTTAAAGATGTCATAAGAAGTCTTAAACATTTGACCAAAACTGACAAATACTAAATAGTGGGACAACCAAAAATAGCAAGACTTAAGCTACTGTGGATAATCGGTCTTAATCATAAAAATACATTCAAAACAATATTAAAATATTTTCATATTTCGATATTTTCAACTGAAGAAAAGTCCTCAAATGTAAGAAAAACGGAATAATGTTTAAGGTTTTTTTGCTGCTATCAAAATGGGTCAGATATGACCTGAACAGTAAATTAGAACTTCCTATTTTAAAGCTCAAAACAACACATGCAAGGATAGAGTGCCTCTTTAAGGTTGCTGAAATGACAGCATAGCAGTTAGCTGCCATATATCAGCCTGTCAGTCAGGCCACATTTGCTCATTTATGAGTAGCAGTGTCTGAGTTTTGCATATCAACAAACATCTTACACTCACCCATAAAGTGCTTGTAAGCAGTCTGTTGTGGTGTAATAGCAGCTGCATTTCCCATTACCCAAATGATGACTTCATTTTTCAAAAAAGTAGGGATGTATCACTGTTATTATACTTGAGACTCAAATCAAACTGTCAGAGTTATATTTATGACAAAAAATAAATTTGTTTCTAATTTACTGGCAGTTCCAGTCAGCAGTTTATATACTAAGAATCAGGGCTTTTTACAAGACCAATAATGCTTACATATGTATTATAATGGGAAACTAACACTGTGAAACTCAGTGGGAACATGTACAGGCATGAAAAAATAAGAAAGGAGAAAAAAAACTGTCTAACTCACTGCACCAATAAATGCCAATGCCTTAAAGGCACACTGGCACACAGCTACTGCTGCCAGCGAACCCCATTTACTAAACTTTCAAACATGTGGGATTTTGATAGATTCTTCAGAGTGGGTTCTATTCTTAAAAGAAATATGCTGGTTGCTGAAATGCTTTTTAAAATCCCCAGACCATCTAAAAAAAAATGGTGGTTTGTGAATTCTGAAGAATACGCTGTATTGATTTGAGCCTACCTAACACACTTGCTTTTTGGAAGATGGAGGTTTGGTGTACTTTATGACTTGCAGAGGAAGATGTATGCAGAGAAATTGCCAACCTCATCTGGACAACGGCACAAATAACTGTTTATTTTCTCCACTGCTCTGTGCTCATACAGAGATTTTCAGAGAAATGTCATGATAATATAACAATGACAGAAATTAAAGTAAATGTTGAAGGAGCATAAGAAATTGCTTATGTTGTTACCCTTTTATTCCCCTTTTTTACCCCATGTGGCACATCAGGGAGCAGGATAACATTGGTAAAAATGCATTTTTTTTCTGTTAGAAAAGGTGCTAAAATACTTTAGAACAGTTTTTTTTTGTTTGTTTTTTTGTTTTACGCTCTTTAAATAGTATTTTTTTCACAGCAGTCCAATTATGAGACATAGCTTGGTCAAAGACTCACAGTAAACTAAATATTAGATGTTAAAAACATACACCATCATATTGTCCACTATTGAATTTATAATTATTGGAAATAATTATTGTGTAATGCCCAAAATTATAATATATTTATTTAGAAAATTAGAAAAAATTGTTTTACAGCTAGCTTACAACTGTGTGCAAAAAAGAAAAAAAATGTCTAATATAGACAAGAATCACTGAAAAATCATGATGCTTTGTGTGATAAATTAGTGAACAAGTGCTGGTAACTGGAAATGTGTGCAATATAATACTGCACGTCTTGATTTTCATTGTTGTGGTGGTGATGTATGGAAGAAGATTAGGGCCACCGGGAAAAAATGTAGGGACGTATTTTTTTTTCTTACTTTCCAGAATTCTGAGAATAACCTCAAAATTCTGACTTTTAAGTCATGATTCTGAAAAAAAAAAAGAGAATTCTGAGAAAAAAGTGAGAACTCTGAGGAAAAAGTCAAAATTCTGAGGGAAAAGAATTCTCAAATTAAAGTCAGAATTCAGAGGAAAGAGAATTCTGAGGAAAAAAGTCATAAATCTGAGAGTTAAGTCAGAATTCTGACATGACTTTAGGTTCAAAATTCTGAAATAAAAGTCAGAATTATGTAGAAAAAGAATTGTGACGAAAAAAGTCAGAATTCTGAGGAAAAAGAATTCTGAGATTAAAATCAGAATTCTGAAGAAAGATTCAGTATTCTGAGCTAAAAGTAGGATTCTGAGGAAAAAGTCAGAAATCTGAAGGAAAAAGAATTTTGAGGACAAAGAATTCTGAGAAAAAACTCAGAATCCTGACTTAAAGCTCAGAGTTCTGGGGAAAAAAAAACAGAATTCTGAGAGAAAAGTCAAAATTTTGAAGAAAAAGAATCCTGAGATTGAAGTCAGAATTCTGAGCTTAAGGTCAGAATTCTGAGGGAACAGATTTCGGAGAAAAAGTCAGAATCCCGAGATTAAAGTCAGAATTCTGAGGGAATAGATTTGTGAGATAAAAGTCAGAATTTTGACTTTAAGCTCAGAATTCTTAGGAAAAAGTCATAATTTCAGTGGCCCTAATCCTCTTCTGTAGTTATGGCTTTCTTAGAACTGCCAGGAGGGATCAATAGCAGTAACGGCATGAAGATGTTAAGTTGTTAATTTTCATCTAATTTACCAAATTAAACAAATAATCAGAGGTGGCAAAGTAGAGGCATTCTTTACTTAACCCTTTAAAACCGGTCAGAGCAGCACGCTCCGTTTAGCGTAACTATTTTTAAATCCCGGTAGCACTGCAACCACGTGAGCTAGCGCAATAATTTTTTTTGCATATGAAACCGGAGTTGTACTTACATCTTATGCCATCAGCTTGTCCTTCCACATACAGCTTTGCAAAAACTGCATAAAAAGCACTTGCAGCAACAAAAACACAATATTCCAGAAACACGCTTTGCCGATCCGATCAGCTGTTCATAACACTTCCTACGTCCATCAGCACGAACTATCGCATGTCCGCCATGACCTGCCCGAAACCGGAAGTGACATCATTTTCGCGGAAATGTAGGTTTTTTTTTTTATCATCAAGGCCTCATGAGCTTATACTGGTGTTTTTAAAAGTTATGTTTGACTTTATGACTTTCTGTGTCGTTTCTGGGATGCTTAAGACTCATATTGCACTGCTGGAAATAGTTTATTTTGATGCATATGCTGCTTTTTTGCAAATTTGCACTATAATATTTATTTTCGTTTTTCCTGCAGTGTATAGAAATTGGTGTATTTCAAAAATAAAACTATGAAGACACTCAAAATAAATTTCCTGTGGTGGGAAACTATTTTGTGCAACTTTTTTTGTATTTACAATTTTGAGGGATAAGCCTCTTAAATTTCTCTAACTAGAAATATATGTTAAAAAACAAAAACGATTTTCAATTTTTTTGTAGTTTATTGCACTTTTTTGCAATTTATGTAATTACTATGCACTTAATGCATGCATAATATTAAAATTTAGGCTGTAATGGTTGCATTGATGTATAGCAACTTGAAATGCTCCCAAAAATGGCTCTACAGCATGTAAAAATATAATATAGGCTCTGGCAGACTTGGTTCTATGATAGGTCTTAAAGGGTTAAGTAGAAGTACAGATATTAGTGTTGAAAAATACTCCGGTCAAAGCTGAAGTACTGATTCAACTTCAAAGTAGAGGCTCCGAAATCTAAGAAAATAAAATAGCAGCCCTACTAGAACCTGTCATGGACATTCTATTGCTTCTCTCTTCTTCCCCATTCTGGCCAAAAGACTGACAGAACATTTAGTTTTTTTCTGGTTTCTTACATACACTCACTTATACAGTTATCATACACACAGATATTGCATACATACTGACATGCTAAAGGCCATGCATATTATCAGCTTTATTGAATTAAAACACAGAACATGATCCTAAGATCATGTGTGGTCAGTTAAATCTGATTTTGACTCAGTGTCCTGGTCTT
This sequence comes from Aulonocara stuartgranti, assembly GCF_965226115.1. Taxonomy (NCBI): domain Eukaryota; kingdom Metazoa; phylum Chordata; class Actinopteri; order Cichliformes; family Cichlidae; genus Aulonocara; species Aulonocara stuartgranti. Next base: position 63,254,852 of record NC_138945.1, on the reverse strand, counting down.
CAGTTGCTTGTGCACCTTGAAAGCCACACCCTCTAAAAATAAGTGCTGGATGAAGTGTAAAGTGCACCATCTCTAAATTATGGACAGAAATGACACTATGGTCGTGTCCAAATTCATGGGCTGCATCCTCCTGAGGCCGCATTTGTAGACCTATTACGTCACAGCGACATGCCAAAGGCTGTCCAAATTCGTAGACTCCTCCGAATGTAGCCGACAAATGCGTCCTCCTTTTCCCCGAATTTTAAGGATGGGTCGGGTGTGTCCTTCGTGGCCTACCATATCCCAGAATTCATAGCGCGGCCCAGCCAAACTCCAGTTTCCAACAATGGCGGCCGCTACTAAGTTTTAAAATTACTCATACTAATCTTTCTGGGTCACAAAATAAACTTTTAACATTTTTTCAGGCGAGGAAGTAGCTGTGTAAACATCAAATATCTGCTCGGTTTATCAAGATATCGCATATTTGCAAAAGTGCTTCGACGTTTTCGGAGGCGTCTGCTACCCACCAGCTCGATAGCTAGCCGGGAGCTCGAGGGTTACTGATGCGGCCGAGAACGGCACAACTCCCGGCACATCATTTTCAGATCACCGCGGACTTTCGCTGCTCGGGTTAAACGTAATATATAAGTCACTTAGACAACCTAAAAATATTATTGTTGGGCTTTTTTCAGTGTTTTGTTTGTTTGTGAGTAAATCGGTTTGGCTGAGATTAAAGTTATTAGATAAGATTAGATAAAATAAAACTTTATTAATCCCCTGGGTGGGTTCCTCCTTGGTTTTTACACAGCTGACTAAACGTCAAACAGAAAACTGATTAAACAGAAGTATGAGACAGTCGAGAATTTACGCCAGTGTCCTGTTATATTTTAGATAGCAAGGAGCAGACGGCTGAGTTTATTAAACTCCACCGAGACAGCGGTGACGCTAATCAGAAGGCTAGACCGTCCAATTTCACGGCCGTTTACTTCCGGCCTACCCGACCTTCTGAGGACCCGGCCCACGTAGACCGCGAAGGCCGGGTCCTCAGGAGGATGCAGCCCATGAATTTGGACACGACCTATATCTCACATATTGCTGGGAAGTACAAAACTGTGAGCTGCCTTCAAGTTCACTTCACATTGGAAAGCCATTTATAAACCTGTCAGTACACAAACCAACTGTTATTTAGGGTTCTCTCAGTTCTACGCCATCTAGACAAAATAAGTTGAGGATCAGCCCTTCTGTTAAAAGCATGAACTCAGAAAGGAAACATCACCAGTCTATATTTGCAGTGTCCTCTAGGCACTTCCTGCTGTACCCTAGGGCAAGGGAGTGTGAAGTAGAGCTTAGCCGCACTGCAGTGATGTGTGTTTGACTGTGGCCTGATCCATCTGTGGAACTGGTACATGGCTTGGTTGGTGATTGGTATTTGGATGTGTAAACCCAGAAACACAATGCTGTGAACAACCTTCAGGGTCGTTACATATTTACAATATAGATTTTTCCTATGAGATCGAGAGAGAATTAATATTGAATTCACTCGTGAGACATCTTGAACCTGATCTCAAGACCCTTCAAACTCTAGAAACAGCCTAATTTTGAAGACAATTAAATTCCACCAGTGGATACAAAGGTGTCTGCTGGGCTGACCTCTGACACATTCAATGACCCCACTCCACAACCCACACCTTTTGTGAAGCGCTATCTGTTATTGCTCAATTTATTTTAGAAGGTGGATCAAGACCCCATTACCACCCCATTTGTGCTTCCCGACCTTTTTTTTATTAGCAGCATAATGGCACAGATAAATTATCAGAGTTAATCAGAGCCAAATGAAGAAAAGTAGTGGAGTGAGACTGTGGGAATGCACCTTCTTCCCCCAACTCACACCCTACCCCCTCCACTGCTGTCGGGGCTGTGTTAACATTTTCCAACTTTAAATTTTGTACCCCTATCCCACCCACCTACCATTTATTTTCTTTCTCTCTATTTGAATCCAAATGTTATGCTATCTCCGTCCTCCCACACATCTTTTCTTTGTGCCTCTTCTCTCTTTTACTCTCTCTCCTCAACATCTTTACCTCTTCTCTTCCTTGGGGATTGCCTGTTTGATATTCTGCTTGTGTGGTGGGCCAGCAGGATGGATTAGAGCATGGACAGGCCCCACAAACCACCCTGATCTACAGGACAGCTTTTCAATCACTTCTCCAATGCTGTTCCACCTATATAAATATACCTACAGGGAGAGAGCAAGAGAAGCAAAAAGAAAAAAAAGACGTGAAAATAATAGAGAAGGATAAAACAAACAGGAAAGGACAAATGTAGAATTTTATGAAGTACTACTGTTGCTGTGCAAACAGGGTGAAATATGTCAGAACCTTAGAGGTACATTTCTACTTCAGCATATAAAAAGTGTGCCAGCACTGCACACACAAGTCAGAAAAACAGAGAACAATGGCTCATTTGCACCTATAATGGCTTGGAGCCGTTTCTGTTTCACAGTGGTTGGCATACATGTTCCTTCAGCTTTATTGGAAGGTTCAAGTTTGTTTTTCCTCTCCATGTTTGTTTATACTTTGTTGTACCTTGATACTTGTGAGCTTTCGCATATAAATGAAAATTGCAAATGCTTTATTTTAGGCTGAAATTAGTAGCCATTATAAATAGGTTACAATTGAGAGTGTTTAGACCATTGCACTCTCCTTGGGCACTCAGGGAGAGTATTGATCCATTGCAACTCATCAACCTGTTTTGTTGCAAAAGTGACACTTGAACAGTAATCACCTTCAGAGGGTGAGATAATAAGATGGTGTGTAATTGTTGTGGCTTAACAAAATCACTAATGACGGATGCTGTCAAATGCCAAGTTTGTAATCTGTGTATAACCAGAGAGAACTTCAGAGGAACCAAGTTGTTTGTTATAATATATCAAAACACATGTTTTCTAATATCTATAGCAACATTTTAAGACTTTAAGCTTAAACTTTAAAGTGTAGGCAAAATGCTTGTCGTGAGCTAAGTCTAATCATAGAATGATTTATTCATAGTCAACTATTTATTTTTATCTTAACAATTAAATAAAAAAGGTTATATGTGCAAGGACAAGTGCAATTTCTATTTAAGTTTGTATGAAGTCTGTGTAATCCAGAGCATATTCTATAGAATAGGCCTGGAATAATTATTCATTATTCATCCCACACCTTTGACAGCTAGGCCTGTCATACAGCATGACAAAAATGACTCACTAAGTAGAGTGGTAACCTAAGGAACAGACTGCTTTGCCCACATGATTGATAGATACTAAAAAGCTTGCCATGGCATTTTTGCAACAGTAATGTTTAAATGAAGAAATAAGAATCTTGCCTTTGGCTGCATGTGTTTACACCTGTATCGCTTACATGTGATACATTAATATATTATCAGTATTATTACAATTTCAGATGCTGAGTTATTGTTTATAACTTCGAGTAAAAAAGAAAAACTGATCTCCACATACATATTGTATTCAGCTTGGTATGCACCTGATGCAGATGCATCACACTCCAGCTCTAGTAGTATTTTGGACAGAAGTCACGTCAAGTTGCACAGAACAGATGATGAGGGCAAGAGGTCGGATACAGGAATTGCATAAACATTCTGGGCAATTTTCAAAAAATAGAGCCCTTAATGACTAAACACTCACATGTGTGAAACACTCCTGGTATTATTTGAAGCACAGCAAAAGATGGAAAAATATTTTGTGGAAGATGCAAAGCCACTGGTATAGTTCCTAGGTTGCATCACCAAATGATTTAGGACCAGATTATACAGGACATATGACTGGTTAGTAACCCCCAGCAATCACTGGTCAGGAGGGACAAACAGTTGTCAAGGGGTTGCTGACAGTTGCTGGGTGAAGCTGTTTGTAAAGAGGTGAAGGGTCCTTTACCAAAACATCCTTGTAATTTCTTTTGTCAGTAGTAGGTTGCTACAGTTGACTGTTATTGGCATGGGAAGCGTTGGCTTGTCTGCAAACATGCATCAACTGCTCAAAAAAAAGGTGGTGAAACTGTGAAAAGTGCAACAGGAAATTGTTCATCTTCAAAGTTGCACATTTTTATACCTGCTGGCTGAAGTGGAAGGTGTAGTGTAACTTTTACTTTAAAGGTGAAGGAAGTCAAACCTTTTTGTGCAACTCGGCAACCAGTCAAGTGGCTCTCGACTGGTTTCTAGGCCTCTGTGACCAGGGCCTTAGTTATATTAGTTTTATTATGATGTTTGGTACTTTTACACTCACTTTACACACATTCATCATATTGCATTTTGTGTGATACATAACTTTTTTGATTTCTGATATGTGAAAGCTTTATATATTTTATATTTATATTTTGTCCCATTCACACTGCAGAGCTATTGAAAGTTTTGATAACTTGGAGTGATGTCGCAGTGGCATATATGAACATTAGTATACATAAATTATCGCATGTAAGTGTTTTTAAAGCTAAATTATTATTAATGATGATAAAGGTATAATAAAGTATGTATCCTTCTTTAAATAAGTTCAAAATGCTGACCAGGAAATGGAAAACAGATGTGGATATGTAAATTGATTTGAGGTCTAGATTAGTTTTGTCATGTGCATCATGTCATAAAAATATCAACTGAATGACATGAGCATTTGGCGAGGATTTGACTTGTGCTCGGTGATAGACTGCCGACCCTCCAGAGCTTTTACAACCTCTTGTCCCACCTCTGCTAAATTAAACTGCAGCCTTTGCCCTGACAAGGATCTTGCATTCAAATCTGACATAGTGTCATTAACACCGCAGCATTTTTCACTTCACTGTAAGCATATAAGCACACAAATGGATATTTCCATAAAATCCATCAAGTGTAATTTTTATTTTTTGTCTATCAGATTTGATGAGATATTCAGCAGCTACTTATGCTGTCATACATCTTAAACAGCTTAGATATTACATTGTGCTACTTCAAAACTCATATTTATACTTGAGTGCTTGTCTTCACAGAAAGTAAATAATATACATTAAGTTTTTGAACAGGATAATGAAATCGCTTTTCCTCTCACCATTTACCACCTGTCTCCCTCCCATTACTGTCATCAGACCGTTGTTTCCTGACTTTGATAATGCACGGACATGTCCTGTGCAGAACAGAGTCAGTGAGTGATACGGAGAGCTGCAGCCCTCCCAGTGTCAGTCACTGATTGATGTTCGAAAATGGTCCAAAAACCTATGACCACCTTGCCTCATAGCCAGAGGCATTTTACCCCCCTTAATGAAAGAGAAATTTGAAGCAATATGAAATTAGTGCTCAACCTGAGCACTGCCTGGATTGAAGAAAGGATGCAGGAGTACTGGAGTGCTTAGATTAGTACAAGGCTAATAATGTGCTAATAACATTAATCAGGGACTATATGTGACTTTGAAAACATCACTAGAGGCCTGCCCAAAGGGAAACTAATAAAGGGGATGCGCCGTCTACACTTCTGTTCTGGACATGACTCAACCTACTAAGTCAGCTCATCACTAAGAACAGATACAGACTCATATTCATGAGTGAAGTGGCCATCACCCATCTCTTGTACATGGATGGCATCACCTGTGTGCCACATGTGAGCAAGACCTTAACTAACTGATATTACTAACCACGATCTATAGTTGGATGTATGAGGATGTTATTGCACATCTGATTATGACCAAAATGCAAAGCATAATGATGGTCTTCAGTTATTGTTTATTAGTAAATACTTATACTTAGCATGCTTTACTTGATACAAAAATTAAAATTATGCAATCATAAATGCATTCGTGCCATGCCCACTAGGGCATTTGTTCTCTCTGTTTCAGTTTATAGTTGACCTTCATGTGCAAACAGAGATCCATTTGTGTTTCCTTTGTGGTTGAGATTACAAAAAGTATGTTATGGATAAATGAAATGCCCATGTCAACAATGCTATTTTTAAATGGGTGGTCGTTTCGATTAAAATGTCATTGCCTCTGTTCATTTTCTCTGATGTTTCTGTTGAACTTTACACACTTGACTTGGTCTGTCCATGAAATATGAATTATCTTCACTGGCTTCACAAGACCTTGTGTATCTACATGTACATGTGACTGCTCACACAAGTATGCTTGGCAGAACACCAGAAATGGCTTTTTCCCCCCTTTCTATGAGCAATGTGTGCCTTAATGATTTGAAAAGAACTCCACTTTCCGAGCTTATCAAGCACACAAAAGTTTTATAGAATTCACCAGTTCCAAATGATTACTTGCAATTGTCACTTTTTGTTGAGCACAATACACAAAGTCTGTTATTTAGCCCCAGCACATAACTGTGAAAAATAGAAATTAAAAATAGGGCTCCATCTATTGATGGAATAAATGGAAAGTCACTTAGAAGAAGATGAGAATGCTGGTGCATCCCCTGAGAAGATTCCTGGAACAAATGGCTGCGGCAGATATGGGCTAAGAACTCTTCTTGAGATTGACACAGGTAAGTGGTAATGCGAAAGCAGGGGTGCCATGTCAATTAAGGTGCATTGAGGACTGCTGTCTGTCTGTGAGAAGCTCATTAACACCAAGGTCAGTTTCATCAAGCCCTCAAGCTGTCATTATTCTCATATTACCAGCAAGGTGGGAAATAAAAAGGTGTATTGGGCATGTTTTGTAAACCTAAGAACTGCATGCAAATTCTGTGGTATTGATGCAAATGCATACAGTACATATAAAGATGTGAACAACATTGCAATTCAAACTGCTGCTCCCTCTTACACATGTCTAGACACACACACAAACCCTTAGTCATGCACCAAATGTGTATATTTTTAAAGCTGTTTCTCAAGCGAGCTTTTGGAAATTAAGAGCAGGTAGCAGGTGCTTGTTAAAATGAATATTACACAAATATTTATGCAAAGCTATTTTATCAGTGATTGCAGATGGTCCTGTTAGTTTGAGTGGCTGAATAACAATCTATATCTCTGGAAAACATTTACTCAAATAAATCCATGTATTATAACTTGCAAGCTTCGTGCAAGTCTAAGATTGTTTTTCCTCATGATTATCAAGTAATTTAATGCCTTTCACCACAGTTTTCTATATTGTGGACCCTGAAAGAAGCTTCAACATGTGTTAATTTGTGAACAACATCAGTACAGAATACATCGATATCCCGAGTGAAGAAATGCCTCTTAAGGAGACACAGGCAGGGGCAACAGGCAACATTAGCCTACACATCAGCCATGTGGAGTTAAACTGTTAATTTTCCAGATCAGTCTGAGTGGTTGGTGCACAAGTAGAGCAACTTTAAAACTGAATCACTGACTGCTGGTTGTTTTAGCAGCTAGTTTTTCTCTATATAGTCTGACACTGGACTCTTTCTTGTCTTTCCCATGTTACTGGAAAGCACTGATGGGAAACATATAAACAACCAGACAAGGTAATTGCCACCCCTGTGCCCTAAGCCTAGCTCTCAACTCAGCTGTCAAAATCTAAAAGACAAAAAGCTTCTTGTTACTGTGCTTAGGTACATGGCAACATGTTTGCAGAAGACAGATTTTCAGAGACTGAGAGTCACTTGTCTGCATCCTTTGGTCTTTTTGCTCCTTCTCTGGATTGTCACTCAGCCTCCTTCTCTCCTCTCCTGTTAGTAATGCCTGTGTTATTCTATGGATATTCCTGAGCAGTTTGGAGGCAGCCGTTCCACTTGTTTATCCCTTTCTCTTTCAATAAGAGACTGAGGGAAAAAAAATTCAAACTCTAGGTGACAATACATCCAAATCCATTCCATTCTCTGAGATCAGTGATGCTCTCTCTCTCTTTTTTTTTTTTTTACCAAACATATATAGACTTCGAATAGCAAGGTTAACACAGAGTGATTTTTACCACTAACACAAACACCTGTGCAATTTATCTCCATAAAGCAACAATGTAAATGTTATTCTTGGTTCAATACATAGTCATGACTTCTCTGTATGCTGTGATAACACTGGAAATACAAAACTGTCAAAACACAATCAATCATGAGTTTTAAATAAAAGAACATCACCAAAAATGTCAATGTGTGTAAATTACACAATAAAATTAAATCAAGCACAATTCAAAACTGCATTACTAAAACACATTTAGCATTTGGTTTATGGTAACAAACGTAGAAGATCTTATGAAATATGTATGGTCATACGATCAACATAGTAGCTAGAAAAATACCAGGGTTGGCAACAGAGCATTTGGTCTGGAGGGACAAGCAGTTTTAATGAGAAGCTATTTTATTCAAATAGGATAAAGTACATTCTTTCTCTCTTTACAGTCACACAGGCTATGTCCACAAAACAGAGGTTATGAACTAAAATTTAGTAAAAACTAGTAAAAAAAAATGTATCAAGAGGCAGTACTGCATAATTATAACTTCTACACAGGAATTTGGAGTGGTGAGTGGTATTCTGAGCAGAAGGAAACAGTCAGCTAAGGGTGCTTCTCTCTCTAATCTGCACCATCAATGCACTTTCACTGATCCACTTAACATTATCCTTATATCCACTGCAGCAGCTGTATATTTGTTTGCAGATGTTGGCAGCTATCAGCGAATAGTTATCAGCTATTTTGAAACAAAAAACACTTTTTATCCATAACAAGATCTCCATAACAGCAAATGAACTGTACAACAGAAAATACAAATGCTATTTATGGTCTCCTCACAACAATGATAAGAAAAACAAACTGGGCCAATATGGCATGTTTGTTAATACAGAGATACACATGTTAATGTGATCTCTGGTCTCTCACTCAGAGACACAGGTCTCCAAGTGTCCAGCATTCAGGCGGCTACCTGAGGACACTCATGTGAGAGAAAATCTGCTCACACAGATATGTAGAGCAAAATACAGCAACAAATCCAGCTGCGTTCACAAACTTTGACCCCCACAGAGTCGAATCAGCTGCTGTCCTCTGTGTCCAGCCAGGCTAATCCAGCTGCTCATAAAAGCTTTCTGGTTTGATCAGAAAAAAAACATTGGTCCATACACCTGAAAGTCCCGAAAACACATTGGGAATTCTGTCTCGAGCCTACGGATGTATCCATGTATTTCCGTGGTGCTGATGCTGTGCTGAATGGACAGATCCTGAAGCAGATGGTCAGATGATTTCTATACATTTTACATCAGATAAAAACTTTGGTTCTAACATTCAGATAATTATGTATTAAAAGCCAGACATTTTAAATGAGAATAAGAAAAAAAGTATTTCTTTGTGCCCCCTTTCCCTGTTAATGCCCCTACCTGCCCCCCCTGGCAAAACTAGACCCGCAGGGAGACTCTGCTGACCGTCTGCCCCGCGGTCATGTAGGCTCTCCACAAGCTTGGTTGTCTGTTCTTTGTGTGTTTTGATTAAAGAATGTTAGCTACCGCTCGTCTGCAGGCTTTATTTAAATGGAAAACTTCCACAACAAACTTGGTTTATATCTGACCCAGATAGACTGCAGGTCATAACTTCTTACCTGAAGTTCAGTTCACCTGACACTCGGACCGGTGTTGTGCCAAAAACTGATTTCCAATGTTTCCGTGTATTTTTTATGTGTAACATCTTTATGTATGTTGGTAAATAGACTTCGGTGAACAGCGTTTACAAAGGGGTTATATATAGAATTAAAAAATTATGTGTTTTTTCAAGTATCTTTACAACTCTGTGTTATTGTACTTACATTATAACCAATCCGGTCCTTTATCCCCACTTAAAATATTTTTTACAGAACTATTGTAATATTTGCTGCCATTTCTGCTGTCCTCTTGGCCAACTTACTCTTACAACATTGACAAGAGATACCTTTTGAAGGATCATGTGTGGATAAAATCAAGCACTGAACAGCTGGGAGCTACATGAGACCAAACTGCTTTTGTATGGGGTTGTGGCAAAACAGGGACTTTCAGTTATGCTGAGAGTGGAGGGAACAAAGCAAAGGAACTGTTTCTGTGTCAGGAGGGTAGTTAAGATGCTTCTTGTAAGTAGGTGGAAACAAGGATATAGAAAATGCCCTTTCCCTGTATATATGAGGCTATTGTCACTGTGTGTGTGTCTGCCTGCTGCTTTACTGTATCAAGGCAAACGCTCCCACGGGCAGGTCGCCTGACCTCACTGTTTATTGTTTGTGTTTTGAGTGGATGTTTTCTAGTGTAACAAGATATTATTAAAGATGTTCCATGGTTAGACTCCAAGGTCTCAGCATGGACCAACCAAGGTCCATTTATTTCACCAGGATAACAATCATATTATTGTGGTTAAATAAATACAATATATTAAGAAAAAGATTAACCAACCATGACTTTATCAATTAGTCTCTCTCGCTCTCTCTCGCTCTCTCTCTACATGTATGTGTGTGTATTTGTCTTTTCATTAACATATGTCTACTATTTTTGACATAGTGTATGTCAAAGAATACAGCATATATACAGCATATACACACATTTAACTTTTAAAACATAAATGTAAACACGCAAGACCTAGAACTTTAAGATAAATAAGTGGGTTTATTTGTAACGGTCTATATATACCAGATCCTACCAAGTTTAGAAAAGATGAAAGCTTGACCTTAGTAAGCACTTTAGGTAATTGAAGGTAAAGGAAGGGGGTGCTATTGAATGAACAAACCTAAAATTAATCGAATGAAAGATTAAATTCATTTCAATAAATTCAAACAAATTCAAGGTAATTCAGATTATTTTCAGAGTATCATCAAGCATCTGAAGTGAAGGTTGTTCAGTGTACGTTTGAAGTAAAAGACTGACTTGGGTCAGAACCACCTCTCTGTGGGCTGAAGATTAGCAGTAATTGCAAGTACTTGTCCTCAGGATGCACCAGCAGGTCTGCAGGTATCATATAGCCTTTCAGAAAGTCTGGCGGTCGTGGCAGAGAGGATGAAGCAGATTCAAGCAGAGTACAGCCACATGATGTTGGTTTGTCAGGCTAACACAGTCTGGTGAGAAAATAGCTTTTGGCCCTTGACCTGTGGATGTTGATTTCTACTCTGAATTGATTTAGACTCACTGTTAAAGAAAATAATAATTCAGAGTCTTCAAAATAGGTGTTGTGTTTATTTTGTGGGTCAAAACAAAATCAAAGCTTAATGCCAATGATCAATCAAATTAAAATCTTAAGGCTTTGTGTCATGTGGGCACAAAGGCCTGTACAAAAGTTAACTCAAGTGCAAGACTGATGTGTAGACGTGGTACAGCTAACTTAAAACAAACTTTATTTTAATGTTGTATTCTATTCAAACTACATACTTTGGTGTATCTGTGTACAGGCGAGAGATTGAAAGATGGACCGGTGTGGTGTTGGCAGTGATATGGTCACTGCAGTGATCTGTTGTTGTGAAGAGAGCGCTGAGTGAAAAAAAGAAGCTGTTGATTTAGCAGGTGCTCTATGACACTATGAGGAATGGATGATTAGATGAATTCGATAGAAACTTATGTCAATTATAAATAGTTATTTGCTTAATGAATACAAGTAGTTTTCATGTAACTCGTGAAAACTATTATATGAATCATTGCACTTTAATAATTAAATGTAACATTTTTAGCTCATAGTATGTTTAAGTAAAGGTAAATAAATAATTTTGCAAACAGTGACTTATATGAAAGCCTTGCAAGTTTATAGATATAAAATTAACCACTTTATAGAACCAATGTAACATTTGCTTCAGTGAATGCAGTGTATCCACTTCTGGTATCCAGAGTTAAACAGATCTGGGGGGGTTTCTTAGTTGTTTTCAGGTCTTGGATATGTAGACAGTTCACTATTTATGTAAGTATGTATGACAGCCTGTGTGGTCTTCAGATCCCGTTTCTCTTCTTCTCTGTCTTTTTCCTGCTTTCTCTATATATGGGTTTCATAACTTTGTGCTCTTGTGTGGTGTAGTTCTCATCTTATCAACCTGCAGTTACTTTAAAGACTGGTTCAACTGCAGTAGTTGCACAGTGAGACTCTTTCAGATTTTTGTTTATTCTTGCTCTGTGTATTTACCTCAACACTACCAGCCTGGATGATTCACCCCTTGCTGACCTTGTTAAATCTCATTGTCGCTGTAATAAATATACTAAACTGTACTAGTCTCCAAGTCTGCATTTGGATTTAGTTGTTTTAGTTAAATATGGATACAGTTAATGGACAGAAATGCCAGTGACCTTTAATCCAACTAATGTTATAAATTATTCAGAGAGGTCCTCAGAATGATTTTAGATTTGAAGAATTTGCTTTATTGTATTTAATGACTGTATTTCATAGTAGAAAAATCTAAGCTCAAAGATTGCCTCATGAACTACATTTTGTGCAGTTTCAGCCCTTGAGTCATTTCAGATGCACTACAATCATCTTCACTCAGAAATATTTGCATAATCTTTTGTGTTACATGTTCCATCTACATGCTCAGTTATTGTAAAAACATGACAAATGCCTGTTTGTTGGTCAGTGTGTTACATGTTTAAAACCTCATACAGATTTATTGTTTCTGTTTGATTGCAGGCCACCGGTAGAACACCTGCAATTTGTAAATGTTGACAATTTACCAGACATTGCAGACTTTTTAGTCAAGATGAATCCACATCGTCCAAAGGTTATAGTCACCGTTGCTGCACTGATAATAGATTAATCATGAAATCGTGTTAAATACAGTCTTTGCATGATCAATGAACTGAACTCTGGAGATTTTTTAGTGAATCCACACATTTGGTATGTATATTCACCAATCATCATTTTGAATGAGAAAATAAATTGATGTGTCAGACAGCTACAGTTACTATGACAACTGAGACTGATTTTAAATGAGCTCCTTCATATTACTGTAAATGAACTTGTTATTTATTTATTCTTTTTAATAAACCAACTTTTTGGAACAGACTCCAATGCAGATTTAAGCACAATTATTATTTTTAGTATTATTTATTTATTTTTTTAATTTAAAAAAATCTATATTTCTTCCATGAGCTTTTTGTTGCTGATTAGCATAAAAATTTCAGCAGAGCTCAGTGCAAACATGTTCTGTACAAATACATTATCATACAAGCACAGTTGCAAAAATAGACTTATGCCTGAGGAAGGTGCATGAAGAAATGGGTTCACGAAGCTTTGCATTTAGAACAGAATCAGTCAACAGATATTTCAGTAGTGCAGTTGTGCTATAATGTTACAAGATACACATTGAGCACTTCCTTACGGTAATTTTGTCCTTTTGCTTGTGTGAAAATCTAAAATGTATTATTCATAGTAGGTGCATGATGAGCAGGGTACACATCAGGGAATCTGGTAAAATCTCTTCTATTGGCTTCAAAGTAAATTTGAAAAAGCAAGCTAAAGTAATAGCATGCTGGTTACTGTAATTATGACCATTAGAAATATTTCAAAAGAACAACAAAACGCCTCCCCATAGAAACATGCCATGAAGAATTTATCCATTTTCCATTGTACAGTTAAATGACCCCTTTAATTTTTATTGTACACAATCTAGAGATTCAAAACTGGTCAAGTGTTTGAGGCATCATTCTTTCTCACTTAAATTTATTGCTAATGATTTCATTATTCTTTTGTTGCCCCCTCAACAACCCCCCACTCCCGACCCCCCCTTCTCAAATCTTGCCCTAGAGGCTCAGGGCTGAACACCATTTTGCCTTTAAATGGAACACTGATTGTTTTTCATGTTTATTCACAACCCACGGGTCAGCAGCCTCCTATAATCTCCTGTTTCTTCCAAGGACAATTTGGGGGATATCATGAATAAAAATGATCTTAATAATAATGCAGTGAAAGGACCCATGGCAACTATGAATACCATTAGAGTCTGATCAGAGGCCGTTAGCGTCACATTTATATGGCTAGAGCTAGTATAGGGCCTGCATGAGTGACTGAAGAAGCTGGCAGTTTACACTCTTTTTTTTCATTGGTTCTCTCATATAGTTTGTCATCCTAACAGTACTGTATATCAAGGTGGGCTTTCTATGATCACTTGTTATGTATATTTGTTTGATAGAAAGTATGCATTTTTCTTTTCCAGTTTATCTCAGATTGATAATATTGAAACAGAAATATAAGAGAAAGTCATTGTGTCTTTGAAAAAGTATCTTTACTGTGAAGCAAGCTGCATGGAGCAGTAAGAGCAATTTGCCTCCCTCCAATACCCTTGACCTAGATGGTAAAACTTCCAGGGGAGTAGAGAATTAAAAGTGAGAGAAAAATACAATTATGTGCAGCAAAAAAACACATTAGGTGATCAAATATAGTATTTCCCTTGAACTGTAGGGTAAGGGGAGGACTGTTCCCACAATATTAACATAAAGAACAGGAAGGACTACATACCAAGGGGTATGTTCCACCTGCAGAATCTCATAGGAAAGAACGGGCTACTACAAAGGTTGTTAGGACCTACGAATTACATGTACTGTGACTTAGTGTCTCAATTGAGATATTCTGGCTGGGTGAAGTTAAGATGGGAGCTATTAATAGGCAAGGGTTGCAGTTTAGCAATGCCCATGGTTGGTCTCTGTTAGTTTTGTATATAATTAATCCTGAGGACAAGGCCACTCTGTCCCAACACCCTTGTCATATTCAGCCACTTCTTTTTCATACCTGTTTCTACTCTCCCAAGTTCTATATATTTATTCTCTTCTCTTGACTTTGAGGTCTCTGTTTTAATAAACCAAGGTGCAATGTGCAAGCCACAGCCAACTGCGCTATGGCAATGGGGTGAGATGAGAAAGAATTCATTATCATACATTATGTGTCATACATTATGGGTGTGTTAGGTGTTGTAACAATCATGGCCAATCTCAGTTGTTTCTTTGATCCCTTTAGAAGCTGCAGCAACCCAGTATAATGTATTAACAATAAAGGTAATAGAGCAGAAAGTCCGGGAAACGTTCTTCAGAAAAAAAAATTCACAATGAAGCAGTTGTGGAAATTCACATTTTAAACTTAGTATGTGGTAAAATAGGCAAGAAAAAAACAGAGCTGTTTTCCCAGCCCAATTTTAGTGCTGATCTCAGAACTTAATTTCTGCTAACTAATGCTATGACAGGTCAGTTCTTCTGGGGGGGGGGGGTTGCCATATTGTGGGAGTGAAACATTACACCCTGGCAGTCTAGGCAAATGGAAGATAGTTTGAAACATGGTCTAAGCTGGTGCTTCACACGTTTAAAACATGGTTAAACCTTTCAGCAGGATAATGGGCCCTGCCACAAACCAAACATGGTTCAGGAATGGTTTGACAAGCATAACAATGAGTTCGAGGCACTGCCTTGGCCTCCATATACCCTCTCAATCAAATCGTTTATCTTAGGAATGTTGCAGGCAAACAAGTCCTAATGATGGAGGCCAAGGCTGGACTGGGACAAAAAATCGGCCCGGGCATTTTGACTAGAGACCGGCCCACCAGGATAAAGATTGAAAATGTGACGTCATTCAGGGGTAAAACCGCAAAGGATTCTGGGAACTTGTGGCAAGAGGTACTAGCGCACGCAGGCTTTCAATTGAACTCAGTTACACAGCGATAAAAAGAAACACAAAAAATGGCAAGAAGCTGTTGTATTATTAACTGCAACAGCCGGTCGCATGACAGCCACGGGAAGCCGATCGTTTTTTTTAATCGGATTACGTCGTTGAAGAGAAATGTTTTAAGCCATGTTTCCGAAGTAAGAGCCGACGGATGGCCTGGATATACCAAATATAACGTCCCAGAACACTCCAGCTCACATGTTAGTCTGCTCCAAGCATTCCCACAAAGATCAGAGTTTTTTAGTAGTTAATACGTCATTTTTCTTAACATAATTAGTGATATAGGTTACAAGCAAGTCTGCCGCTGAACAGAAATTGTCGCGCTATGCTCCTTTATTTATTGTGCATAAATAGTGAATTGTCCTGACACAATATTGCGTTTCGCTTCTGTTATTATGGCACATTGACAAAAACATATACGTTTATTCACAGGATAAAACAGGTTTTTTGTATCACTAATTGCCCAGTACGATTACAGCATACAATATTATTGTCACTGCTACATTTCTGTAATGCGAACCAGAAATTATTTCCACTGCTAATTAATTACCATTGAGCTCAAAGGTTCTATTAATAAACGGTTAACGAATGTGTATTTATGACAACGATTTGTGAGACTGGTAAACTTATGATATGTACGATGGTCTTTCGTTCTACACGGTGCATTTCAAGGTCCTGTACCCATCCGTCGGTAAACTGTACCTGGGCTTGTTGCAGTGACCTGAAGTTACTAAACTTCATGAGTGTATGCACTCACAAGAACCGTATAATTATAAATCTGAGCGTGGTGAAAGTTGGGCAGCATGCTAACGTATTTTGTCCCTCTGTGTGCTCGTAAGGGTCTAACCCTTTCACTCCTTTGATTTTTTCCTCGTATCTTTTCTTTGTCTTTTCGTCGAGTCTGTCTTTGTACGGACCGGCATTGTTCTCCTTTTGTTTTGTACATTCCTTTTTTGTGCGGCAAAGAAAAAACAAGAAGGTATTGGAACCGGAGAATGAACGTTTTGCGGTGCTGCAAATGCTTGCATTTGATGCAGTACTTGGATTGTTTTGCCACGAGTTCCCGGCATGCAATGCGCGAAAATCACGTGATTGCTAAACAAGGGGGCGGGTGCATTCGGCCTCCTCGGCTGTAATTGGTCCAGCCCAGAGTCGATCATGACCAATTGGCCAATCCAACACCTTTCATTATACCCTTCCTAAAAAAATAATAAAAAAAAAAATCCATCAGCCCATAAAAACAAAAAATCGCCAGCGGCCCACCGGGCAAATGCCCGGTATGCCCGATGGCCAGTCCAGCTATGATGGAGGCCCCACCTTGTAACTTAACCCTTGTATGGTGTTCGGGTCTGTGAGACCCGTTTTCAGTTTTTCTCAAAAGAAAAATGAAACAATTAATTATTTTTTCAACCTGAAATTCATTGGCTTTGGCTTATTTTCTGTGAAGAACATAAATCTGAACAAATTTTCGATGACCGCATACTGTACCTCCCCCCACGCATTTACATTACATACAAGGTGTTCGGGTCCACTGGACCCAGGTCTAATAAAAGTGTTGAAAGTGTAGGTCCTGTGTTCCCACACTCTGTCCTCCTCCTTTCTGGTGCTGCTGATAGTGTTTTCTTCCCCTCCTGCTCCCGCACAAAGTTGCAACATTGTTGAAAATTCAACTATCAACACCGTCTGCTCTTACATTCCCACATATTTTACCCTCTTTCTTGAGGGATCCAAATTTTATTTTCTCATACCCTGTCCCACCTGCAAATTAGGGGCATAATACTATAAATAAGACTTTGCCAGTGTGGTTCTTTATCACAACTGATCAAGATGGCAAAAGATTATCTGCTGCGAGGGCCATCCAATTGATTTTGGAAGAGAGAGGCGCTTTGGATGATGATGTTGACAAAGAGGTTTCAGAATATTTCACATTTCTGAAAATTCAGAGTCTGACAGTGACTTTGAAGAAGAGGATGAGGTTGAGCACCATTTAGTAACAAAACGAAGACGAGTACCCCATCAGCAGCCAGCTCCAGGACCAGAACAAGCCCACCAGACAGCAAGTGAAGAAATATGGATGTCAATAACTGGTGAAATTGAATGGTCTTCTTGCCCAAGAAATGAGCCACCCTACAGAGCTGTTACTGTGATAAGCCAGGGCCAACACGGCTGACAGTTACTCATGTGCAGGACATCAAGTCTTCATTTGAGCTTTTCATCACAGATTCCATCCAGAAAATGATTCTGGTCTGGTTTGCAGACCGACACCGATTGCAGCACGATCAAGCACGATACCGATTTGCAGACCGATACCGATACGTAATATCGGATCGGTCCATCTCTAGTTTGCAGTAATCTAGAATGAAGGTGTGTTTTTGGAGAGAGGTGGAAGGAGATGGACCAAATTGATCTACAGGCCTACTTTGGGGTTCTTATCCTTGCAGGAGTTTTCAGGTCCAAAGGGGAATCCACAGAATCTTGTGGGATGCAGAAACCGGCACGAACCTTTCCGTGTATCAATATCTCTGGAAAACTTCCACAAAATTTCCAGGATTATCCGTTTTGATAACCGAGATGACAGACCAGCTCGACGGCAGAGAGACAAGCTAGCTGCCATCAGGACAGTGTGGGATAAGTGTGTGCACCACCTCCCCCTGTTTTACATCCCTGGGCCTAATGTCACCATTGATGAGCAGCTGATGTCATTTAGTTGTGAAACATATTGCTTCACGTGTAAATGTGTTGTGTCTTTCCACTCACTTCACTTGATTATAACTGATTTATTTTTTTATAACATTTTATAAAAAAAAACAAAAAACGAGAAGCACATTAATTCATAAATGTGATCTAACAAAGGTAAAGGGAAAAAAATTAACCATGTTTGCTGTTCATATGGCTTGTAATTGGGATGAAGTAAACATCTGATGAGTAATTTAACATAAAATTGTTTGATAGAGTTAATTTGGAAAGCCAAAACTCTAGCGGGTCCACCAGACCCATGAACACTGGCTGAGTAACAAAAATATGAACACCACACAAGGGTTAAAGGATCTGTTGCTAAAATCACAGAACACTTTTAGGGGATTCCATACCTTCATGGGCTAGGACTGTTTTGGCAGCAAAGGGTGACCAACACAATATTAAACAGATGGTCATAATGGCCTGATCACTGTATCTCATTGAGTAGCAGGTGACCAGTATGCTGAAAAGCAATAGGCCTAGTTATTGTTCCACTGATATCTGCCCCTCTTTTCCTGTCCCCTCTACTATCTTGTCATATAAATAACAATAGCCAAAAATAAATATTAAAAACAAAAAAATAATCAAGATAGTGAATGTATTTGAGTCCAGGCAGGACTAACCAGCTTTGTAAGGTCCTCGAAGTTAGTCCCACCAGCTGGCTTTCTGACTGACACATCTATATCTCATAAGCTCATCACCTATCTGAATATTTTAGATCCAGTTCTGCCATTCACTTCTCACCAGGTTATTAAAACTAATGAAATGGTAACACATTCAGCCTCTTTTCCCTTCTTGGTTGTTTAAACTGTATTACTTTCTTCTTGTCTCCCTGATTCAGATCCTCTTCAATGTGTCAGACAATGTTCCTGTTGGTGTCTCTGAGATGTCTGGAAAGACTCCTTTGAATTCAATAAACATCTCCAGGAGAGGACTCAACGTACCTGGCAGCTCCATGTGGAATAAAATCCCCAGCCAACCAATAACTCTGTACAACCCACTTCAGTAACTTACCTTTGCTCCGGTCATTGTCAGCATTGCAGCCAGTTCAGCTCTATGTAGTACATTAAGAAAAGTTCTTAATAAATCGATTATGCCTTCTACACTAAAATAAAAATAATTTGAAATAAGTCATGCCAACATTTCACAGATTCTTAAAAAGTCTTTAAAAAACCCTCTTGAGTCTTGCTCACAGGAAGGCTTATAGATTTACCATGAACATGAATGACATCACTTGTCCTGAACGGATTTAGACAGTGGTAGTCAGCTCTAAAAATCTGTATTATACAGTAGCAACATGTGAGAATTACTCTGACATACAATTGAATTTCATCAGTGAGTTAAAATACCTTTTCTTACATTACAAAGAAAGCCAAAAAGGTTTTTCATGTGGGCTATTAAGAAAATACAGTATTATTAAGAGAAATCTCATCCAAGCCTCTGGGGTATCTGGCTTAACCCTAAAGTGAGATACACACAAAGCGTAGTTAAAAGTAAGTTTGTGGATTAAACTGTCTGGTTAAACAATCTGCCTTCATTATTAAGTAATTAGCTACATTTAATTGCTGCCTGACATCTAGGATTACATCGTATTTGTACAATTAGAGCTGTGTTTGATAAGCTAGTAATGTATACATTGTGGCTTACTAGCTTCTTTTCATCCTCTTACACCCTATACCCTATTTTTCTCAATTCAGTATATATAAAAGCATGTAGTAAGATTTGGATGGTTAAAGTTAGGCAAGATGTCATAAAACAATTGGTTAATCAAGCTGAATGATTATTTTAAAACCCCTAGGATGCAGTGAGGTAGCTCTGACAGCTTTATCACTCTGCAGGTTTAATATGCATGTTACAGGTTAAAGCTGATGGTAAAGACACCTCAAAAGTGGCAGATCTTTCAGCACTGCACCTGCCAATCAGCAAGACCTCCTTGCCCCTTTTTTTATTATTTGCTAGTAAAAAGTTTCAAAGGAACCCTGTTTCAGTCAGGATGTTATCATCACAATCTCACCACTCCTGGCTCCTAATCCACATGCTGTGTGCGATTTCTTTCTTTTTTTTGTTGTGCATATGGGTCAGCTGAAAGCCACACTGAAACTGAACATTCACTTAGTGTTTTTCAGAGAGAAAAACAACTATCAGAATTGGCTACCCTTGCAGCGTAAACGCAGCCTTAGACCTGTATCAGGTCCAAGGCCAGACATTACTTTTTGAGTGCAAGTGCAATTCTCAATGTTTTTTCACACAAAACATTTCACACATACAGCATGGATGCTTTTGCAGATCTGCTCATCTTTTCACTTCAGCTGCACTGTATTTGTGCACTGAGAGCTTGAAGCCAGCTTGGATCTTATATCTCTAGACCTACTGATATTAACCCCCACTTCGGGCCAAACAGAGATGGCTGGTTATCAGAGGGGCTTTGGCATGGATTGGGGAACTAAAGAACCAGGAGGCCCATAAAGGAGATAAGCTGGGGTTTTATGGGTTAGCTGAACAGTCCAACATACCCTAGAGGGATCTGTGAATATACGGAATGTGTGCTTGTGTGTGTTCACGTACAGATATTCTGTATGTATAAGTATTATATGTGTTTCTGTATTTGTGTGTGTGCACCTTACGTGTATTTTAAGATTTAGTCACATACATCTTTGGTATACACTGAAGTCTATGAATTTACTGTTTGTAAGCAGCAAGCTGCACTGAAAGGAAAAATAAAAACAAGGCCAAAAGTGTGGCTTCCCTCAAAAGCTCCTTTTTGGCACATGCCTGACTTGTACACTCTGTCCTATGTCAATCTTACTGTCAAGGGAGTAAGTACCCCAGTTCTGACAACTAGTATATCACCCATTCAACTTCCACTCTTGGCAAACAAATTATTTATCATGCCTCCACGCATGAGAAACATTCATGAATATATGTGGCTGTGCTTTTCTCCGATTCTAAAGCATTACACAATGTCATATATTCTCCAGACTTTGAACTTTAATAAGGCTATTTTAGGATAACTGATTGGGGGGGGAGACACATGGGAGTTGACTTTGTAACACTTCTGGAGTCGTTACAGTATACTAGGACCAGTTAGGTTCGACTACTAGAGCAGTAATGAGCGTAGCATGTAATAAAGACCACAGACCAGTAAATACGTTTAAATTGCCGGCTTATTATTTTGTGAAGACAGAGAATAGACAGTTATAGACACATTACATAAAACATTCAACATCACACATTTAAGGAAAACAAGATGTTTTCTTTCCCCTTCTTAGTTCAGTATGTTCTGTCAGTTCATCCTATTTATCTCAAAACCTTTTATTTGGCTTTAGAAGGATGTTATTCTCAACCTAGGTTATTGTTTTATTTATTTCAAGTTCTAAGTTCAAGTTTATCCTTTGATCTATTTGCATTAACACTGTGTTATTTTAAATCAAGTTCAGTTCTTTAGGCCCAAGATTTAATTTAATCTTGGTCTAGGTTCACCTTTAAATTCTCAACCAGTTCTTATTTTGTTTTAACCCAACAAAATTATTTACATTTCCATTAACACCATTACAGCATTAAAATGTAAGGTTGACCAAAATAAATTACAAAAATAAATAAATAAATGTAAAACTGAAAACAATTCAGCAAAAGGCTGAATAAATCCCTTAAACAAACAAATAAACAAAAGAAAGTTGTCTTTGTGTCCTTTAACTATTAGTCCTGGAATTACTCCGAATGATTATCCAGTGCTTTGAAAAGTCCGCTGTTCTTTTGCAGAGGTGTATGGATTAATCCTACCAGTTTTTTCAGCGAAAGAGCTCAACGTCCAGCAGGGGCGTTTTCCTTTTTCCTGCTCGGTACAGTTCAATGGGTCCGTGGGTGGCTCGCCATCTTGTTTCTCGCTCAGCGGATCAAACTCCGATTCTAGCTCGGCATTTCCCGATCCAAACCTTAATGGCCTACCATAACAACAAAATAAAGTGCATAAACATTCGAAAATAACACACGGGTAGCCCTTAAATAACAGTAAAAGTCCGTTTTTTTCCAGCTTATTTAGCCGTAAATGAGGTGACGCCAATATGGCGCGCTGAAACACCTTCAAAGGCCTTTGAACTGCAGCCTGTGTGTCGTTTAAGCACAAATCCACCGTTTTTAACATAAAACAACATAAATCTGCTACCTTGGCTCTCCATTTGCATGAAATGAGCAATATAATACAGCAAAAATTTCTTGCATGAAATAAAAGACAATTTCTGAACTCACCAAGTCCCGTTCGGTTATGTTCACAACGTCACCAAGGCAAGGACAGGTCGGAAAAACAAAAATACATTCTCCAGAGTACAAAAATGGCTTTAAGTAGATTTTTGGCTTATTTTTACAATTTTTTCACTCATTTAAGCAGCAGCTCTGCAAGGACTGTCTGCATTTCTCCCTCTCGAGCATCAAAAGAAGGAACAACCCGATTGGGTGTAGCTAATCACAGGAGTCACGCTGCAGCGTGCCCTTTCACAATAAGAGTCTCAACACATATTTTAGCCATTTTACCTGAATTAACATAAAACACCATGAATTAGCAAGTTCTGTACCCTTTTAACATGTTTTTAAACACAAATGAAATCCTATACCATGAATTATATCATTGCTGATGTTTTTAATGAATTTTCTAACCATTATGATCTATTTATTGACTATTTATCACCTGTAATATATTTCTTATGACTGTTTTTACTAACAGGCTTTTATTTGTTGTTAGCTATGTTAACCAGGGTTACACCCTCCCCTCTTAAATGTATGCAAGCCCCTTTGCATAATGCATACTCAGACTACCTGGATATCATGGATTTCAATAGAGCCTGTGACAGCTTCACTTAAGCTTTGGAACAAAGACTGAACTATGCCAACAAGAGGGTTGCCTAATTGAGGGTATGTTAAGTGCTTGGGCTTTGTTCTCTCTCGGGATGATCTTCTGACTGATTGCTCTGCTTCGGGGTCATTTCTTTCAGTTTCATTGTTTACAGGTTCAGTTTCATTCACGTGAGTTTGAGTTGCTTCCTCATCATTAGTTTTCGTTGAATCCGATGCATTGTCCATTTCATTTGGTGGAGTTATTTGAGCTCCTTCCTTTGCAGGTTCAGGCAAGTTTTCCATTTCAGGTGGTTTCTCCATTTCAGGTATTTTGTCATTTTCAGGTAAGTTTTCCATATCCGGTAGGTTTCCACAATCAGGTAAATTTACAGTTTCCGTCATGTCCATGTGCTCTTGAGCAACATCAGGCACTGTCACGTTTTCTGAGATTTGAGAATTGTCTGATTTGGGTTGCTCATTAGCATGATTTGACTTAGCCTTGGGAGGAAAAACTACCTCGTATTCCTCAATCGACCTTGAGATCTCCTTGGGAGGAAGTGGAGGGTAATACAGAGGGTAGTTATCCTCCTCAGAGTGGTATTCAAGTTCAGGTTCATCAGGATCAGTTGTTGGGTGTTGACGTGTGCTTGGCCGATGAGGCTTTACTTGGACTGCTGGAGGATTTTCAGGGGCAGTTGGCAAAAACCCACAAGGTAACAAAAGGTCTCTGTGGAGAGTTCTAGTGGAACCTTGATGATGCTCGGGTTTGACTGTGTATACTGGGAGGTTGTCTTTTTGGCTTACAACCACGTGGACGACGGACTCCCACTTATCAGCCAATTTGTTTTTTCCCCTAATCCGAACATTCCTTACAAGCACGCGATCTCCGACACCTAAGACAGATTCGGTTACATGTTTGTCATATCTAGTTTTGTTACGTTCAGCAACTTTGCTTACATTTTTGGTAGCCAGTTGGTAGCTCTCCTGAAGGTGAGATTTGAGGGCTTTAACATACTGTGAGTGAGATTGCTGCTGGCGATGGTTCAGGGGGACATTGAAGGCAAGATCAATGGGTAACCTAGGCTGTCTGCCAAACATTAACTCGTACGGCGTAAACCCTGTACTTTCATGTTTGGTGCAGTTATACGCGTGAACGAGTGGCTTAACAAAGTCACGCCAATGTTTCTTGTCTTCGTCTTTGAGTGTACCCAACATGTTTAGCAGGGTTCTATTAAACCTCTCCACAGGGTTTCCCCTGGGATGGTAGGGTGAAGTTCTGACCTTCTGAATCCCAGCTAGGTTGCATAACTCTTTGATAGTTTTTGACTCAAAGTCTGCTCCCTGATCGCTATGCAACTTCTCGGGAAAACCGTAGTGGATTATAAAGTTTTCCCACAGGGCCTTGGCTACAGTTTTAGCCTTTTGGTTGGGAGTTGTCATTGCTACAGCATACTTCGTAAAGAAATCTGTAATAACTAAGACATCTTTAGTGTTGCTGCGATCTGGTTCAATTGTCAAGAAATCAATACACACCAACTCTAGAGGTCTGGTGACTTGAATGTTTACTAGGGGCGCCGCCCTCTCTGGCAGGGTCTTTCTGCAAACACACCTGCTACAGCTTTTGATCTTTTGCTCTATGTCTGAGGCCATTTTTGGCCAGAAAAATCTGGTTCTGGTTAAATCAAGGGTCCGGTCAAGACCAAAATGACCCATGTCATCGTGAAGGCTTTTGAAAACCATAGATCTTAGACTTTCAGGAAGAACCAGCTGGTACTGTGTCTCTTCACCTACTTGTCTTTTTCTGTACAAAATCCCGTTCTGCAACTCAAGTTTGTTTAACTCACGCAGAAGGATGCTAAGTTGTGGGATCTCGTTGCGTACAGTAGGAGGAGATGTTTCACCTGTTTCAAGCTGGTGTATGATTTCACTGATAGCAGGATCGTTTGTTTGACTTTGTCTTATCTCTTCTTCTGACAAGCTTGGAATGACAGGAAAAGCATCACACTGGTCGAAACTGTCGGGAACAGCATCAACGGACGTAGACAGTGAAGTTACGAGTGGGCAGGCGAGAGCATGGTCTGTGTCAAGAGACTGGACTAGATGTTTCTCACATATTGCACTGACAGCTTGAGTGGGAACGTGAGTGAAAGGATCGGTGCCAGGCAAGTGGTGTTGCACAAACTGACGGATCCGCTCCTGTTCCTTCAGGGAGACAAGGTCATTTAATGGCTCGAGATGCGGACGACGAGATAGGCCATCTGCGTCCATGTTTTGTTTGCCTGCTCTGTACCTAAGCTGGAACTCGAAAGAGGACAGGGCGGACAACCAGCGATAGCTCGTCGCGTCTAACTTAGCGGTGGTCAAAATGTAAGTTAGAGGGTTACTGTCAGTTATTACTGTGAAAGGACTGCCATATAAGTAATCACAAAACTTTTCCGTTACAGCCCATTTGAGGGCAAGAAACTCAAGCTTATGAGCAGGATAACGGCTTTCGCTTTTTGATAGTCCTCTGCTTGCGTATGCAATTACTCGCAACTCTCCCTCCTGCTCTTGATAAAGAGCTGCCCCTAACCCGATTGTGCTTGCATCTGTGTGCAATACGTAAGGCAACTTGGGATCGGCAAAGCCTAAAATTGGGGCAGAAGTCAGTTTGTCTATAATAGTCTCAAACGCTTTCTGACAACTCTCTGTCCATCTCTCCCCGAAAGGAGCTTTTGGCTGAAAGTATTGGACGTAGTTGGACTTAGAGCTATTGTTTTTTCGCAGTGGGGGGTATCCAGCAGTTAGGTTGGTAAGGGGTTTTACGATCTTAGAAAAGTCCTTAATAAACCGCCTATAATACCCTGCAAACCCTAAGAAGGAGCGGAGTTCTTTCAAGTTCTTGGGACTTGGCCATGTTTTTAACGCTGCTACTTTCTCGGGGTCTGTTTCTACACCGTTTTGGGAGACAATGTGCCCCAAGTACCGAACTGACGTCTGAAAAAACATACATTTTTCAGGCGATAGCTTCAGACCGTATTCTTTGAGACGATTAAGCACATGGAGAAGGCGGGTCTCGTGTTGTTCGAGGGTTTCGGAGTAAACTATAAGGTCGTCTAGATAGACCAGGACTTCCTTAAGGTGGA
Source organism: Aulonocara stuartgranti (assembly GCF_965226115.1). NCBI lineage: Eukaryota > Metazoa > Chordata > Actinopteri > Cichliformes > Cichlidae > Aulonocara > Aulonocara stuartgranti. The sequence continues at coordinate 63,228,652 of NC_138945.1, read as the reverse complement.
TGTCGCCCATACATTTCTCCATCAGCCTTTGAAATGTGCTGGGAGCGTTTGTTATGCCTTGAGGCATCCGGTTGAACTCAAAGAACCCCATCGGACATACGAAGGCTGTTTTGTGCTTATCTGCCTCATCGACCTCAATCTGGTAGTACCCACTTTTGAGGTCAAGGACCGAGAACCACTTCGATCCTGTCAAGGCGGAGAACGCTTCTTCCAAGTTAGGAAGCGCGTAGGCGTCTTTGATGGTGTTCAGATTCAACTTACGGTAATCTACACAGAGTCTTACGTCTCCATTCTTCTTCCTTACCACCACTATCGGTGAGGAAAATGGCGACTCGGATTCGCGAATGACACCTGCATCGCTTAGCTCCTGCAAATGCCTCCGTACGGCGTCAAGATCTTGTGGTCGTACGGGACGGGGTCTGTGCTTAAAAGGGGTTTCATCGCTCAGTTTGATTTGGTGTTTTACTTTGTTAGTGCAACCAAAGTCTGTATCATGTAGTGCAAAAAGCTCCGACATAGCACTTAACTTTTGTGTGATTCGTTCTTTCCATTCAGCAGGGACTGGAGAATCAGCAAAGTTAAGATTAAGCTCAGCAGGGTTTGAGCTGGGAGTCTGTTTGGACTGCTCTGTGATCTGACTGTTTGGTATGATCTCTTGAATAGCATGCATTTCAGCAATGACACTTTTCGCAGGGATAACTATGTCATGCTTACTTTCATTTCGCAGGACCACTGGAAGCTTTTGTGAGGGTTTCTCAGCAAGGGTAAGTAGACAGTTGGTGACCAAGACTCCACCTGGCAAGGAGGATGTAGAGGGGGTCTCGACTACTACCCACCCGCCTGAGTGTTCAGTTTTTGCGTGGACTAAACCCTCTAAGACTCGACTTTGGCCTGCAGGAATGACTTCAGGCTCTTTCCCTGACAAAGTGACAAGACCAAGGCTGTCGTCCTCTTTTTGCTTGTGTCTTTGTTGTAACACGCTCAGCACTACTCTATAACCATAAGGCAGGATACTGAGGTCTGTATTAGCCAAGGAGAGGCTTTCAAAGACAAGGTCAAGAGTGTTAGTGCCAATTAAGAGAGAAGACTGAACACTAGAGCGTGTGTCTGGAACAATTAATGCAAGAGAAGACACAGTAAGTTCAGTACCAAAACAGTTCTTTGGAAAGGTAATGTCGACACAAATATAGCCTGAATATGGAACATTCTGACCATTTGCAGCTTCGACTTCTAGCAGGTCCTGTATTGGATGGATTTCAAGGTCTGCAAGATTGTTTTCATAGAACGATCGGGACACTGTGGTCACTTGCGATCCGGTATCAAGAAGGCAGTTGCAAGCTTGATCATTGATTTTCACTTGAGCAGTGTACTTAGCTCCAATTAGACCCTTGGGTAGTTTCACAGTGGCTGATTTATTGTTTGAGAATCGTTTTTTGGGTTTATGTGAAGGCTCGGTGGGACTAGTTTTGTCCGTAGCACCCATTTGTCCCGCAATGAGGGCTCCCTTTAGTTTAAAGGCTGTGTTTGCTTGTTTTGTCTATCCCACAGCAACTGTTTTTCTTTCAACTGTTTCCTTTTGTCAGTGACTAAAGACGGGTTTGGGTCATTTGGGCACACAGAGGCAATATGGCTGTCTTCGCCGCACTGGAAGCAGTAACCAGGCCTGGGCCTACTCTTCGCAGCTTGGGATGTCAAAAGGGTTCGTTCGGGTACTTGAGAGTTGGTCTTAGCAGTAGCTTTTGGAGGGTTAGACTTTTTCCTAGGAGGGTTCGGGGTTAATGTTGCGAGATGGCTTTGAAGCTGACTGATTTGTGCCTTTAATTCTGTGACCAGATCCTTTTGAGCATCTACTGGTGGGTCTACTTTCTGGGGTTTCAATCTCGTCAGTTCACTCTGCAGCGCAGTTATTTGTGTTCGCATTTCAGTGAGATCGTCTTGCATGGTGAGCGCAGGAAAGTCAGCATTTGCAGCAATAGAGTGAGAGGCTACTTTTGGTCTGGTGGCAGCAAAATGTTTTTTCATTCGGCTTTCTTTTGCAGTATGCTTGTCCTCTTCCACTCTCAACTGTAGCAGCAGCTCGGTGAATGAGGGGGGTTTATCTTTTTTCTTTTCGAGCTGAAGATCTGTTAACAAGGCATTATCCCAACACCCCCGACAGAATTGACGCAGAAGGTGTCGGTCTGCTTCACTAGCTACGACACCGCCTCTTTTCAGAGCTTTTGAGAGAGCTGTTTGCAAGCGATGGAGGTAGTGTGAAGGCTTTTCACCTGCATCTTGTAATGTGTTGAGGAATTTGGCGAAAAGCTCGTCGCCATCCTCCACAGTGCCAAAAGCTGAATGGAGTAGTTCAAGATAAGCTGAGGGCAAGGCTTCAGGGCCCAGAGGTTTCACCACGTTGGCAGCAGGCGGTACAAGACTGTCTACGATTTTCCGCGAGCGTTGCAAGTCAGACAGATTGGGATCTTGAAGTATGAGCTCTACACTGTGGCGCCATGTATCAAAGTCCACCTCATGACTAGGACAGGGCAGTTTGCCTGAAAAATTTCTGAGGCGGAAGGAGGCGCTCACTGGTGAGACAAGAGCTTCACTTCGCACTATGTGCTCTACTACAACCTTTTGCACATCAGGGTGTGTTATAAAGCTCTGTGGAATGGTAGTTTGTAGATCTGGCTGTGTCTGGTTGTCTGACTCAGAATCGCTGATGCATATGTTAGCTTTGATCAGTTCTGCAGTTTCACTTTGGATAGGTTGGTCATTTGCTTGTACTTGGGTTGTTAGTTCACTATGTGCATCTGGGGTAGGAGCTTCTGTGCTGTGTGTGACTGACTGAGCACATTGGGAAAGGTGTTCATGCAGAACAGCTTCAAAAGATTTGCCACTAAGTCTAGCAATGTTTTGCAGTTCATTGAAAAAACTGTTGGTGGCGACGTTGGTAACAGCTGCGATGTACTCAGGTGACAGGGCTCGTATCTGATAAGTGACTTCATTCGGACATTCAAGTGTGTAGGGTAGTAAGGGTTCAAGTGTCGACAGAGCAGATCCACTCTCATACTCTACAATAGCATTTTTGTGGTAAGAAGACTTAGGGTCATCTATCTTAAGGGTTCTTGCTGTTCGACCATATCTGCTTAAAAAGTCTTTTAAAGCTTCATCAGCGTCTGTGCCTGTAATCCCACTAACAATAACTGAGTTTGGGATTTTAACATTTTCTCTGTCAACTATTTCCATTTTGCCGGACTTGGCCTATTTTTGAGGTCTGGGTCAGAAAAAAAAACTTGAGGGATCAATTACTGCTCCTGGCTGGCTCGCCACTTCTGTAACACTTCTGGAGTCGTTACAGTATACTAGGACCAGTTAGGTTCGACTACTAGAGCAGTAATGAGCGTAGCATGTAATAAAGACCACAGACCAGTAAATACGTTTAAATTGCCGGCTTATTATTTTGTGAAGACAGAGAATAGACAGTTATAGACACATTACATAAAACATTCAACATCACACATTTAAGGAAAACAAGATGTTTTCTTTCCCCTTCTTAGTTCAGTATGTTCTGTCAGTTCATCCTATTTATCTCAAAACCTTTTATTTGGCTTTAGAAGGATGTTATTCTCAACCTAGGTTATTGTTTTATTTATTTCAAGTTCTAAGTTCAAGTTTATCCTTTGATCTATTTGCATTAACACTGTGTTATTTTAAATCAAGTTCAGTTCTTTAGGCCCAAGATTTAATTTAATCTTGGTCTAGGTTCACCTTTAAATTCTCAACCAGTTCTTATTTTGTTTTAACCCAACAAAATTATTTACATTTCCATTAACACCATTACAGCATTAAAATGTAAGGTTGACCAAAATAAATTACAAAAATAAATAAATAAATGTAAAACTGAAAACAATTCAGCAAAAGGCTGAATAAATCCCTTAAACAAACAAATAAACAAAAGAAAGTTGTCTTTGTGTCCTTTAACTATTAGTCCTGGAATTACTCCGAATGATTATCCAGTGCTTTGAAAAGTCCGCTGTTCTTTTGCAGAGGTGTATGGATTAATCCTACCAGTTTTTTCAGCGAAAGAGCTCAACGTCCAGCAGGGGCGTTTTCCTTTTTCCTGCTCGGTACAGTTCAATGGGTCCGTGGGTGGCTCGCCATCTTGTTTCTCGCTCAGCGGATCAAACTCCGATTCTAGCTCGGCATTTCCCGATCCAAACCTTAATGGCCTACCATAACAACAAAATAAAGTGCATAAACATTCGAAAATAACACACGGGTAGCCCTTAAATAACAGTAAAAGTCCGTTTTTTTCCAGCTTATTTAGCCGTAAATGAGGTGACGCCAATATGGCGCGCTGAAACACCTTCAAAGGCCTTTGAACTGCAGCCTGTGTGTCGTTTAAGCACAAATCCACCGTTTTTAACATAAAACAACATAAATCTGCTACCTTGGCTCTCCATTTGCATGAAATGAGCAATATAATACAGCAAAAATTTCTTGCATGAAATAAAAGACAATTTCTGAACTCACCAAGTCCCGTTCGGTTATGTTCACAACGTCACCAAGGCAAGGACAGGTCGGAAAAACAAAAATACATTCTCCAGAGTACAAAAATGGCTTTAAGTAGATTTTTGGCTTATTTTTACAATTTTTTCACTCATTTAAGCAGCAGCTCTGCAAGGACTGTCTGCATTTCTCCCTCTCGAGCATCAAAAGAAGGAACAACCCGATTGGGTGTAGCTAATCACAGGAGTCACGCTGCAGCGTGCCCTTTCACAATAAGAGTCTCAACACATATTTTAGCCATTTTACCTGAATTAACATAAAACACCATGAATTAGCAAGTTCTGTACCCTTTTAACATGTTTTTAAACACAAATGAAATCCTATACCATGAATTATATCATTGCTGATGTTTTTAATGAATTTTCTAACCATTATGATCTATTTATTGACTATTTATCACCTGTAATATATTTCTTATGACTGTTTTTACTAACAGGCTTTTATTTGTTGTTAGCTATGTTAACCAGGGTTACAACTTCACTTCACCTGTTGAATTCAACGGCTAAACTCTGTGCTTGAAAAATTAAGACATGTTAGTCATGCTTCCTACCAGGCAGGAGAATATTTTAAATAGCTTATTTCCCTGTTTGTAAAACCTGTACAGGGCTTTTTTAAATGTAAAACTGCCCCATTAAAATTGTATTAAGGCTTTAAATTATAAATTATTAGTGGCATAGCAACTTCAAATGAGTGCAGAGACTGTCTGCTCATTGTTACCTCAGCTAATCTGGGTCATATGTGTGATTAGTTGGTACCAGAGCTGCTTTCTAAGAGCAAAATTCCTGACCAGAGTATCATACAATAACAATTTTAGCATAATGGATGGCATCATTTTAAGACTTTTTACTGTATTTTGAACCAAGCAAAATCATGCAAATGACTAAGACTGAAGTAGCTGCCAAAGGTTCCAGCTGTTAATTTCATCCTAACCAGTGGTTTGAATCATTACAGCCTTCTTATTGACACAGCATTATTTTTGTAGTTTTTTTGTTTTGTTTTTTAACTATAGATTGAAATGAGCAATGGTTTTAGTGGCATGATTAAAATTCAGAATGCAAGTTGTTCATCAACTCAAATGAGGCTGATATCCATGTTCTAGTAATAATATTGTTATTAGCATTTGTCCCTGTGTCCATGAATACTCCATGGGTGTACTGAGCTGAGCAATCCATCCACAGCTGCTGATATACACCATTACATAAATATGATCAATTCTTGTCATTACCACAGTGGAAGCTCTTTTACTGAAGTTCACAAATCAACGGGCAGCATCACTGTGGCTGCATGCATCTTTTATATACATATTTGTGAACCTCTATTATCTTGCCAGTCTCCAGTGGCATTTTGTTTAGCCTTGACTGCAGTCTCAAAAAATTAGTGATTTGCTACTTGGCTTTAGGGTTTAATGATGTGCAGAATGTGAGCAGAGCGTGGTGAGTGGGTGTCTTGGTCTGTGCACTTGAGATACTATAGTAAAATAAGTGTTGTAACATCATTTTGACACTTAACCTGATCTGAGAAATAATTGAGTTTGACTGAGTTGACTTAGTATGTAATGACATCAAAGACATGCACTTACCCCCATATTTGTGTATCTCCCTTTAGAGTTGGCACAAGCATTTGGAAAGCTTTACCATCAAATTGCTGCTCTTGAGTAAGAAATGGAACACAGCAGGGGAACAAGTAGGTTGGAAGTATATTCCTCAGCCAAACTGAAGGGATCAGACAGCTACATAGCAGATTATTTTATAACACTAATCCTGCACATGCAGATGCAACTAAACCCGCACCTGCAATTTCTGTCTGGAAACTGTTTTTAAAAAAGAAAACTGTAAAATCAACACAAATAAATGTGTTGCATATGTTTTGCGTAACAACTCCTGATAATACAACAGTACAAAGAAAAGAACAAAGAAAGTGAAAGAAGGTTTTTGTGAAATTAAAGCATGCACACTCTGCTATAAGATCCTGATTAGTGCATATCTGGTACATCTGGTTGCTCTTTATAATGAGATCCTGTTTATCAATGAAATTTACCTGTATCAACGAGGTAAAATAAAAAATATATATATAATACAAAGATGATAGAAACAATAAATAGCACCACTTACTAGCAGGCAATTCAGAGTATTATAAAGTATTTGAAGAAAGCATACTACAGATGTTTACTGCTCCACCGTCCTCACCTGGCCAGAAGCTCCGGTTAGTTATTAATGAAAGAATTTACAAGCAGTAAATGAGCTTTCTTCAAAGACAGCTTAACTTACAGATAGCATAGTACCGGCTCACTCCCAGTGGCTACCTGGCGGGGCCTGGCGCCTGTTGCTCGTTCAGGCCACCTCCGTGGTGCGGGGGGCCCTCAGGCCTCCGGCCTCTGGGCCTCCGGCCTCTGGGCCTGTGGCTCGGTTCACTCTGGCACAGCTAGCTGCCGGCAGAGCCGGCAGGCACGCCGGTGCAGCCCCCTCTAGCTTTTGCTCGGTGGCTACTGGGTGACGCCTCGTCTGGGGATCCTCAGCCCTTCCCATGAGGGTGGCACAGATGCCCCTCCGATGGTCCTCTTTGGGCTCTCGTGCTCTGGGAGCCTCTGGATGTCTGGGGCCTGGATCTCCTCCATGCCTGCTTCATGCCCTGGGGGACAGGGCTATGGCTCGCTACATCCTCTTGCAGACCATTACATGTGGAAACCATTTGAATACAAGCGCGCTGATCCACACAGGTGTGCACACGGGTGTTCACTGCTCGTAGACTTAAATTACACCTTTCTTGGCTGCTACTTCAAAGCACATTGTGCGCTGTCTGTCCTGCGTGCTGCACAACAACATTGAATATTCAGTATTTACTGCTGTTTACACTTAGCTAGATTAATGCGATGGTGTTGTGTTTAGTATGTTGCTTTGGGTTTTTTTTTGCTTGTTTTCTATTCTTCTCTCAACAGGTGATCCAGGAGATTTTTTTTTCTCCCCCCCTTTCTCACTGTTCCTCTTCTCTTCTGTTTTTCTTTTCCTTCCTCTTTCTTTCTCCCTTTCCTATCCCTCACTCATGTCTGCCCCGTCTGTAACATCTGAAAATAAAATATAATAAACAATAAAAACAAAGGTGGATCAAATGGACCAATACGGCAATGCCACGATGATCCATTTGGCAAAGTAAATCCATTGGGTATCCTTGTTGGTCTTCAGACAACAATTCTGACGGCTAAAGAACCAAATGGGACAGGCAAAAAAAAAACAAAAAAAACTTACAGATAGCATGAAGAGCTCAGCCACTGAAAAGCTGCTGGTCCTCTGCACCAAAAAGAACAAGCTAAAATTATTTGGGAATGGGACTAAGATGCCTTCTGGACAGGTGAGGCATTTTAGACACGTCCAGGGTCAACACGTTCTCACTCCCAAAGCATGACATTTTACACTAGGTGACAAATCGTCAATATATTACACCTCGGGAGTGAGAACGGGCTGCCAGGGCAGGATGGATGGATAGATACTACGTTTATTTTCATGATCTACACTTTCTGTATTAGCAGCTATAATTGTTGTGTGCTTTAGAAAGCACAGACTATTTCTCCAGTGGTTAAATGGTAGATACTCAAATTATGCACACCTGCAGGCAGTATTTGGCTTTCCATCACAAAATGTGTGGAGCTAGATCAGCACGATATTTTGAGCGCTTATGTCCAACAATAAATTGTCAGTCCAAAGTACTTCATGAGTGTTAATGCATAGAATCATCATTATTGTAGAACCACCAACAATCTGATTAATAGTTCTACTGTTCATGTGGCTTTCAAGCCCTGCTTAGCATGATAAAACCAACCACTGAGAACCCCTCCAGCTATAAACAGATCCACACCATTTATAACAATAGATTGTAAGTGGTTACTATGATTACTGCCCTTAAAATTATTAATCCTCTTTTGTGTGTATACATACAAATACAAACTCACTGGACACTTTGGCTATACTGCACATGTTGTGCTGATTGTTAGCGTGAATATTTATTCAGGCAATTGTACACTGGCAACTCAGTGAATTAAGATATGTAGTCAAGACGACTGGCTGAAGTTTAAGCTGAGCATTGGAATGGGAAAAAAATTGTTTAAGTAACTTTGACCATTGTATAGTTCTTGGTGTCAGAAATTGCTGCTCTATACAGAATGGTCAAGAGAAAATATCCAGTGCATGTTAGTTTGTTTGGTGAAAAGGCCTTGTTAAGTCCAGAGGTAAGAGGAGATTGGTTGGATGCTTTGAGCTAACAGGAAGACAACAGTAGCTCAAAGAATCATTTGTTATGACCAAGATATGCAGAGGAGACTCTCTGAGCATGCAACGTATAAAATCTTGAAGCATACAGGCCACAACAAGAGAAGCAAAATTGGACGATAGAAGATTGGAAAAATGTTGTCTTGATTTCTGCCTCAACAGAAAGGTTGGGTCAGAATTTAATGTAAATAGCATGAGATTGAAGTGCTTACTGACTTCAAATGACGCCCCATTGAAAGAACAAACAGAAGTTTTTTTTTTTATTAACCATGCGTTACTCTTTCATTTGTCTACTATCAATACAGTTATTCTTAAATAATGCCACAATTAAACTGATCAGACAAAAAGCCATTACGTGAAAATATGACTGCTGAGAAAATAATAAAAAATATAGACAGAAAGCAAATTTTTGTCCTGTGCAACATTTCCTCTCATGTGTTACTTTGCTTATACAGTACAGTGAAACTGATTTCAGACAAATGGTCTGTTGTATTATTTACAGCATTATACTTTAATCATGACCTTGCAACAAAGGCAAGTTGCAAAAGCAGTTAATGAAATTGTTGGATTAAAAGCCTTTAATACTGTGATCAGCCAGTTTACTACAACAGACTGAGATGTATCAACAACTGAACAAATAAAAAGTATGCTTTCTTATGACTCTGCTAACTCCCTGACTCAAAGGCAGATTGAAACAAAAATTCAAGCTGAGAATTTGGTTCCATCCCAGCCCCCCCTCTTTGCTTGTTGTACCAGACCCAAGTTGTAGCTGCACCTTTCTTTTTTTCCCCATGTGTTTTGTTAGAAACTTGCATAAATGTTGTCAGTAGAGCTAATTAAATGGTTGCTGTGTGTTTACTAAATGATGTGCTGCTGAAACTAGTTACTGCCTGCTGACCACTAGAAATAATACTTTTGGGACACCGACTCAAAAGCTATCTCCATCTTTTACATTGTGTTAATCCTCACAATTAAAATAATACTAAATGAGAATACAAATAAAAACACAAAACAATTTATAACAATAATTGTTTATATGCACCAAATGCTTTGTAAGTTAACTAAATTGCAGCAGTGAATCTGATCATCAAAATAACAGATTAAAATGCACTGACTTGAATATGGAACTAAATGAATGAATCTGACAACAATTTAAAGCTCTGCGTGATATAGTCATTATTCTGTTGCATGTGGGTGGCAGTGTGGCACTTATGAGAAGTGCAAAGAAATGACTCTGTACAATAAACATTACACCAGCCTCAGTAAATAGCTGTAATGTAGACAGTATATAAATACAGCTGTATCAGTGAGTTATTACCTGCACTGTTTTAACCAGAGTAAATTAACAAGTATTGAAGCTAATTTTTTAACACGGTTTATGGTTGGAATACTTCCATTTCATAGCTGATTGCTATTTAGGTCATACCAATATAAAAGCAGACTAAAAATTAATGCAAAAAAATTGACTCAATTTGTGCTATGAACTGTGAATAAATTACTACTCCCTGAGAGCAGTACATACCAGTATGAAGTGGTATCGTAACCATCAAGATTATAAGTAGACTGCTTGTTTATTCATTGTGAAACAACACAAACTATAGAGGCCTTTTTCCAGAACAAAGACCTGCAGCAAGTGTAAAGCAGGATTAACTGATGACCTTAGACTACAAAGATTCATGCTGCTTTGTTTTTACACCCCTGGCACACAGATGTCAACGGATGCAACAGAGTAACACTGCATTTGAGGGACGCACTGGCAAGGTCAGGTTGCAGAAATCCTCAGCTGGATTATTCCTGTGAAATGAAACAAGTTTCCCTTGAAAGATACTAATGTTTATATCATTGTAAAAGTTTGCTGTAACGGTACTGGGAAGTACTTGTATGGTTTAATCTCATTTGACAAATTATTATAAGTCTGAAGTGCCCAAAAGATAAATGTGTAATTCTGTTTGTAAATTTTGTGAGGACTTTTTGCATATTATAGAAAAAACAAGAAATCAAACAGACATTAATTTACTTTTGTTACACCGAAACCTTGACTGTGGCATTCTTTGTAATTTTTCATCATCATATTGGTTCCAAGTATTGAATTATTAAATTACAACTGCTTTCTATTTTTCACCATTTTAGTTTTAGCTGATCACCACTGTATTGCTCATATTAAGCATCTACCTGTGTTACTGCTTTGTTTTTGGCTCTGGACGGAATGCTACATGTTTCCTCTGTTGCAGTAACACCCTTACTGTGTAGAATTGTTGATCTAGCAGCTACTGAAAAGCAGATGAGAAATGGTTTTGAGCAATCGAGGACTGCGAGGACAATGTGTGTGCCTGATAGAGCTGGCACCACTTCCTGGATATAAGTCATCAAAGCTTTATCCATTTAAAGCGTATTAATTACCAACCAAGAGGAAATGCTTCATTACAGCTTCACTGCTGGCACTGTACCATGAATCAGTCATACGCAGTGGTCAAAAGGACTTTGGAAGCAAATTCCAAATTATTTCAGAAGGTTATACACTAAAAGTGTAATCTGTATTTTGAATTAAAAAAGAATAATAGAAATATTTCATCCTGCCCTCCAGGCAGCTATAATCTTGGCATGTCCACACATGTAAATAGCTTTCAGATGCACATTTTCCTCTTGGATGTCAGGCCTATTCATTTTCATGTCACTGAATGTAAATCAAACTAAATAATAATGGATTTCAACTAAATTATCCCCCTCCTTTGATCTGTACGTTAACATGGCTGCTTAATGCTGAGAAGAGGCAGACTGCTTTTTTCTCCCTTTCTTTTCAGTCCAGGTGTGACTTTTCTGTGTCCTCTCTGACATGGTGAGATATTATCTTTGTCACATATTTACATTTCTATGAGATAATTGTTGAATATTCAGTGAATTCAGCAAAGACAAATTCTGTTATTATCTGTCATTGCACTCATTTTATTAAATTGGGTAAATCCAACTAAAAGTTATGTATTTTTATGCATTTCTAAGGAAATGGTCTACTTTTTCAACAGCTGAGACAGAGACAGAAAAAAGATTGTGCTTTCTGAACTAGATAAACAGGACAGATATCAGATCATAATGGCCTTGATGTCTAACTCTGGGATATAGTGAAGGGAACCAGGGGACAGGATAAGGGAGGACACTGACAGCTTGTACCCTTGATGGCCAAATCCCGACCCCTGTTGTCCTTCCAAGTTCGGGAGATTTTCCAGCTGATAGAGACTATGTTGTGTGTACCCTGTTTGGCACATGAATTGTTATATCTTTGTATTAGGCTATTTTTTACTTGAATTAATCATTTGTAATATTCTATCTTTCCTGTCTTTCTGGGGCTGCTGTCCTCAAGCCATTTTTTTCAGATATTTTGAGGCACAAGTACTCTATAATGTCATATAGATTATATCGATTTGTCTATGCAGTAATTTTCAAGCAATATATTGTAATAAGGCTGAACAATGTACAACAACTGAATAGTTTCAGATGCACTTTATATGTAAACATGATAGCTTGAAAACTTTTAACCTTTTGTCCAAGGTCTTAAAAGTCAACTTAATGATTTTAGTTGTCAAAAAAACCCAAACTTGAAAGTGTGGTATTTGTTACCAAATAACATATAAAGATTTAAAATATCATGTTACAATTGCCCTCTGACCTCCTTCAAGGTTAACAGACTGATCTGAAAGTCGAGGTGATAATAATGCTTTTATACAGCATTTAAAATGTTTCTTACTGCGATCATTTGTTCTGACAACATATAGGCATACAGGGAATGATTGCAGAGATTCTAAATATGACTTATTTTATTGTGACTTTGTTATGTACATTGTAGTAACAGGTAATAACTGTTTAAAAAGGTATGAAAAATGAGCACTGAAAAGAATAATTGCAAATATGCTATTAAGAAATATTAAAGGGAAGCCTTTGGTGCAATTCTGACTGACTGTTGATTTTGGTTGCCAGTAACTGTTGTTCTTAACAATTACATACAATTACATGACTAGTGTTACGACCATTTATCGCATGTGTTTGTTTTGTGCAAACAACATATTCCTGTTTTGTTGTTTCCTTCTCATCACGCAAATGAAACAGTGATTTGTTTTTTTGTGGCAGCTTGGGTCCTGGTGGGTGGGGGGTGGGGTGCTTCATTCATGTTATGACGTGGCCCCTAGAGAGGTTGTAACACAAGTATGTCAGGAAAGATTTAACTTGAATGATTTAAGCATTATTTTAGCATTCAGTTTTTTCTATTTGCTTATTTTTTAAGCAGTGTAAATTTGGTTAGTTGGTGAATTAATTGCAAAGTAAATAACACTAATTGTCTTTATCATTTTTTTACATTTCATATTACAGAATACATATCTTTTTAAACATAACATAAGAAATCCCAAAGTGAAAATTACTACATTATCATTTACATCGGATTCCAAACGTTACCAATTTGCATGACAATCCATGTTGTATTAACTACGACCGACTAACATTTGGCCTTGTTGAAAAGGTCTCAGTGCCCAGACTAGCAATGTCAGTGGAGCCTGTTGCAGGATTTGGGCAATTCTTTATTAATAATAATAATAATAATAATACATTTTATTTAAATAGCGCCTTTCAAAGCACCCAAGGACACTGTACAACAGATAAAAACTGGAAATATACACAATGATAAAAATAGAAGATAAAAGTTAAAACATACAGAAATTTAAGAATAGGCAATTTTAAACAGATGAGTTTTGAGGGTGGACTTAAAAAGAGAGAATGAACTAATATTTCTGAGGTCCGGGGGTAGGGAATTCCAAAGTCGAGGGGCAGAGCAGCTAAAGGCCCTCCCTCCCATTGTGATCAGACGAGCAGAGGGAACAGAGAGAGAAAGAGAAGATGAAGATCTGAGGCAGCGGGATGGGAGCTTCATCTGTAATAAGTCAGAGAGGTACGGTGGAGAGAGAGAATGAATAGCCTTGAATGTATACAGAATTATTTTAAAATGGATGTGAAATTTGACCGGGAGCCAGTGAAGTTGCTTCAGGATTGGGGAGATGTGGTGGGTAGAAGAAGTCCTAGTAATAATACGGGCAGCAGAGTTCTGGACACGTTGGAGCTTGTTGATAGATTTTTGTGTAAGGCCAAATAATAATGAGTTGCAGTAGTCAATTCTAGAGATAACAAGATTATGGATGAGAATGGCAGTGGCGTGAGGTGTGAGGAAGGGGCGGAGGCGATTAATGTTACGGAGTTGGAAATATGCTGCACGTGTAATATTATTGATATGTGAGTTAAAGGATAATGTGCTATCGAGAATGACACCCAAGCTTTTCACAGAGGGAGAGATAGGGACCAGCGAGTTATTGATGGTGAGAGAGAAATTGTTAATTCTGGATAGCAGTCGTTTAGTGCCAACCAGAAGAAGTTCCGATTTATTGCTGTTGAGTTTAAGAAAGTTGGAGGAGAACCAAGAATTAAGTTCAGCTAGACAGAGGATGAGGGAGGGTGGAGGAAGAGTAGAGTCAGGTTTGGTAGAGAGATAGAGCTGGGTGTCATCGGCGTAGCAGTGGAACTGAATATTATATTTACAAAAAATATGTCTGAGTGGAAGAAGGTAGATGATGAAAAGAAGGGGCCCGAGGACAGATCCCTGGGGCACCCCAGTGGATAAAGGAGAAAGCTGAGAAGTGAAGGATTTTAATTGAATGAACTGAGTGCAGTCAGATAGGTATGATTTAAACCAGGCTAGTGGAGTGTGAGAGAGACCAATAGAAGCTAATCTGCTAAGGAGAATGGGATGAGAGATGGTGTCAAAAGCTGCACTCAGATCAAGAAGGATAAGGATGGAGAGGAGACCAGAATCAGCTGCTATAAGAAGGTCTGTATGTCTGTGTCAATGCTGATGATTCTGTTGGGGAGGAATTGTATGATTGTTATAAGGTCAAAAATTCAATTCTTGTGGGAATTTTCACTAGAGTTGATTCAAAACAGTCAGCTGTTTTATAACTGTTCTTAAATTACTTTATATTTAATTTTGCTAATGAAACTAGACTCAGACTAATTCTGTTCAAATTAGAGGTCTCAAGTAAGTCCACAAATTTGCAGAGCACAAAATTCTTATTCCTTCACAGTGACCACTCTGACATAACATTACTTCTGTTGAAGATATGGCTTCTAGTTAGTTGTATAGAGTGATAAATATAAAAGGACTGCATACACATTCTGGCCTGATATGAGCAGCGCATTCTCATTCAAGACCACCAACTTGTTAGATAAACATACATACAAAAAATGCATTTTGTATATTTTACAAACTTTGCAGATGCATGTCACTAAAATCAACATAAAGTTATGGTGAAAGATACTCAAATGCATTCATCATTACTGGGATACTGAATGTATAATAATGGAGTTCCATTGGATAGCCTCTCATTACTTTTTAATGATGTGTCTTCAGATATGGCCTTAAAAGCTGTCTGTCTCTTTGGGGCTGCATGCTAATTGAACAGAGGTTTCAATCTGGAATGTGAAGGCCAATAGGGATATTTCTGAAAATAACCCCATTTTAATGAGCTTGTTCATTAAATATTTCCATATAAAATCTAGACAGAATTTCATACAGAGGGTGATCACATATAATGACAAATTAGAGGATGGGAAATAAGTGACTGGCATAGCAGAAAGGCATTTTACGCTTTCATATTTGGCAGACATTGTATTCAGTGTAAATACCAAAAAAAATGTGTAGCTTAGTACATAATATAACTAGAGAATTAAACAATATAGGCATTGAAAAAATAACTTTTATGTACCTAATTTAAATCTCACCAACTACTACAAGTGATAACCAATATTTTGGTGGTGTTAGTTTAGTCTTTAACTGGATTAAAGCCCTCATCACATTTTATAATGCATTTAGATAGGTGTAGATATTTGAAGCACAGACACATTCGTTGTCTTGCTTTGTCTACAGCAGAGGAAAAAAAATAACAATAAAGGCCAGTTCTGGTAAGTGTCCCAGTAGAATCCAGCCATCAGTAATAAATCAGTGATGAATCAAACATATCTTCTGTCAACAAAACCCTAAGCACTTGGTTCTTAAAGTTTTTCTGCTATGTCCCACTCAGAAGATTAAAAAAAAAACACCTCACGACTCACAGATCTCACATTTTATTTACATAACACAATAGCATTTTCATTCAAGAATATAATATATTAAATATTCTTATTCATTCTACTTCCTTAGATTCCAAGGATTACATCTGGTCATCTGTGCCTCACCTTCAGTGGCTGCAATAAAAACACTAGGCTAATTTACTTTATGTGATGCAACAATCTGAATGGGACCTTTACTGTTATTACTTACTTTTCCTGCTATCCTGTTGACTGTTAAATGGATTGAAGAATAACTGCACGGCTCATCCTTGTAGTTGAGACAGTAAATATAAGGCAGCAAATCAAAAAAAAATCAACACGTGAAATACGTATGGCAGTCAGCTGTTCATTTGTGAATTCTTGCAGATTGCGGTTAACAACTTACCTGTAGTGTTTTGTTTTGTTCCCCCTTACTCGTTTTTCAACCCAGTATTAAGAGTACATTTTGATATGTCAATTTGAGACCAGACAGCAACTTAATCACCTCTACTCTAACTTAACATTTGAAGACATTGTACCAAATTGGAAATAAGTGCTGTCTGAAAGGCCTAATTTGAGGTAAGAAAGGAACCTTAACCAGAGAAGCATTTTTCTTCATTACTGGATCATAGAACCAGACAGTGGCGAAAATTCAAAGTGCCTGGAATATGTATAAAAAGACTGAAGATGCTATACTTTTCAGCGTCTTAAAAAACTTACTGCACAAAATTACAAATACAAAGACTTTCATTGACATAGAATCAAGGTACCAGGTGCTACTGGTTGTGGTATTCCCTGCGCATACTACACCAGCACAAAGCAAGAATGATCAAACTAACAATAATGTATAGATAATTAGGATTACTGTGGCACTGTATATGAAGTTTCAGTGATACTGGCAGTGGAAATGGCACAGAGGGTAGTTTTTATAGTTTCAAGCATCTCCTCTGATGGGACATTGTCAGTGAACTTGAGACTCAAACTCTTGGTTGGGTGGCTACCTTGGGTTTAGCCATAATCTTCAGCTTCAGCTTAGTAGATGTATCTGTCACTGTATTTGGCTGGGCGTAATTTAATTCAGTTCCACTGATTGCTTCTACCAGGCTTGATTCACTATTTCCATACTGCTCACTATTATTTCCATCGTACTGTGGCTTTTCAGTCTCCAGCTTCAATAGTAACTGCCTTCTATTCAAGTTATTGCACTGGGCACAAATAAGGACACTGCTAACAGCAGTTACATACAAACAGACTAACACAGTACAGAATTGTCCTGATCATAAAGGATCTCCCCAAAGGTAATACAACATAGGCCGTATCTAGCTCACCACAACATGAAAATTCCTGCCATTGTAACAACCAACCCGAGAAGGCACGATACACGAGCACAGCTTAGAAAGCACTGGAAATAACACCTGAGGGCCAAAACACTAACTCCCGATTGATAAAGCAGTACACCTGAACTCTAAGACATGGCAAACCAACCTGACCACCAATAACATTCATCAGAAACTCACTGAGACTATGGCAGACAATGCAAAGGCAACTGCACAGATAAACAGATTATACCATTAAGATGCACAAAGGTCAGTCATAAGACCTTCAGAACGTAAGACAAGTGCTGAGAAGAGATCTGAACAGTAGGGATAAGATCCAAGCTGTCAATTCAGATGCCATACTGATCATCAGATACCCAGCTCTGAACACTAGAAAGAGGGAGGGCAAGAACTAGTAAGATTGTGCCAGAGCCACAAACATGGATGAAAACTGGAGCATCTGCAAATACATCAGGACAATGGCTTCCCAAAAATGAGCTGCTAAGAAGGCCTCAGGCAGCTGAAGAGAGACACTGATGGGGAACAGGAAGAGGAAGTATCATGGATAACCAGGATTCATAATGGTTGGAGTCTACCACAACCGACAGGACCTAAACTGTAGACTGTGCAAAGGTGCCCACAAAAAAGTCCTAGTGTACCCCCAGATGTAAGATCCACAACCAAGTGGCTGGAATACTATAAAGGAACATCTGTACCACATATGGACTAGAAGTGGCGGACCACCAGGTGGATCAGAAGGTTGCGTGTTCAACTTACGTCGGAGTCACCAATGTGGAGGTATGTAATAACGACAGGAGAGGTCTCAGTGTCTCACTCCAACTTTATTAACTGACTCTCAGAACTTCACATATAGTAAGTGCCAAAATCTCCACCCCAGCACTTCCCTTCAACTTGGGTGTGAGTGGAGCCACCTGGTGGTCCGCCACAACACCATCAAAGGTGGTTGAAAGCAACAAACAGAGCTGAGTTTCTGTGGGACAGATAAACAGTTGCTGACCAACCAACCAGACAAAGTGGTGGTTCACAAGGAGCAGAAGCCTTCATTTGTGATCAACATCAGGAAAAAGGACCACATCACAATAAAGATGTTCCAGTGACTGGAGCAGATGTAGAAGATAAAGTCCAACAAGGTGTTAATGTTAAACGGAGCATTAGAAGCACATCAGACATGTCAGTATAAAAGAGTGCAGTCCTGGGAACTATATTAGAACAGGTCTAAAGTTTTGTGTCTTTCCATGTTTGTAATTGTCTGAATGGAAAAATTTTAGATGAATACAGTTACAAGCATTTTCTTTTTTTTTTGCATAAATATGACTAATAGCATGAGCTGATTTTCACTCAAATCCTAAAAGTAGAGAGATAGCCAGCATATTGAAAATATTAAACTTGCTTATTTATCAGTGAGCAAAAATTTAAAAAAAATAATATTACAGTTTATTTCACAATCAAATCATTTTCTAATTTCTCTCTTACACCTGGTCATGTTACTCAGTATTAACATTCTCACATTATCAATACAAACACCAAAGCGATGTGTGCTAATGATGTTGGACACTGCTATTAGATCCACTGAGTGTCCCTTCCTTTTAGACACGTCACTCTATGAGCACACTTTCCCCATTCTACCCATTTCCTAGACCATTTATTCACTCCAGGTCTCTATATCTCACACAGCTAATGTGACATTTATCCGTAATTAGACTCTTACATATTTTAATAGAAAATGATATCCCTTAAGGTCTCCCTGTCATTTGCATGGGCAGCTCTGATGATAATCGGGTCCTAGAAAAAACATTCTCGATGACATGGGCTGTCATCCCAAATTAGCAGGCGTGAAATCCTTATCAGGGGAGTGACCTTCCAGAGCACTGCTCAAACTTGGGCAGCATGTGTGAAGAGAATGGTCTGTAAAGACACATTTCTTATTTGCTCTTTGAAGCCTATTATATTAGATGTCCAAGACCACTGACCACAGATGTTGTATTGCACATTATTGTACAGTGCAATTTGCTGTACAAAGAACTATTTTTACTTTGATATATTAGGCATATATTCATCATATTGCAGGGTGCTGGTTCAGCTTTTAACCAACTTTATTGTGCTCAGCTGAGTTAAGGCTCTCATTTTAGTTGCACTGTTCTTTTCTCTTCTTAAATTAGGCAGCAATTTGTTTTGTTTTTTTTGTTGACAGTTTGTTTAGGGTTGCTCAGTATGCTTTTTCCATAAAACTATTCTTGTGAAGGCTGCATTCTTATGACCAACCACTAGTGAGATACATTAGTTGTAATGATTAAACATGTCGCTTACTTATTAGACTATGATATGGTACACAGAACATGACTTGTTACTAAGGAATGAACTGATAATGAAGCATTAGGTAGTTAATGACATTAAGCAGCAAATGGTTATGATCTACAGGCAAACAGAGGAGGAGAATAGGAAAAAGACAGAGGTCTGATTTTAGCTTTGGTATGGCTATGTTTATGCATATTGGTGTAAGTGTGGAATGCCAACAAACACAATATGAGGCAGACTTTAGTGTGCAGTGATATTGTCTAGTTTGCTGATGTGGATGTATTGTTTCAAATTCCCTTATTTTGAGCTCCGTTTCCCTCAGATCTCAGATGTAGTGACACCATACTCAAGTTGACCATGTTCCAGTATTAGTGGGAATAACAAGATTTCTGTCATTCACACTTGTAATATCTAAATGCAACACCTGTTTTTTGGTTTTAAACACACCTCTGAAGCACATTGACAAGTACTCTGATCTGGTCAGTTTGCTGTTTATGGTTTATTAAGGGAGCACAGATAACAAAATCTAGAGTTTTTCTACGGTTTACACTCGCAGCTGACATCTTAAATTGTGAAGTTGGGGTTGGGATTTCTGACTTTCCCCTTCAAATGGAATGTAGGATAACACACTTGTCCCAATGCAACACAGGGCAAATACATGAATGCATACAGTACAAGTAACTGTGTAGTAGATTGTAGCCCAAAAAAGAAATATTTGCATCTTTCACCCAATAAGTGCACCATTATTCCAAAGAAAAATGAAGATATACATTAGTGTGCAGTGGCAAAAGCTTCTGGTCAGATGATTTTTGTCACAGTATACATTTCAAAGAAATAAAAGGAGCCATTTAACTATATTATTATCATCATCATTTACAGTAGAAATTGAGAGCCTTTATGCAAATTACACATTCATATGGTACATTTTATGTGGTCAGTGAAGGTTCTGTTTTAAAATGACTATACCTGTTATATTACAATGGCTCCCTTTAAACAGTGAAAAATTCTAACTGTGACATATTGTGATAAGTCTTTCTATTAAGTCCATCTGATAATATCCTCTGCTTCACTTCTGTACCAGCTCTTTTGTTTTCTCCTGTATGTGTCACACTACTCTCTCTCCTTCAGTTCTCATCTCCCCATGATCCTGGTCATAAAAATGATGCAAACACTATATCACTATATTCATGTGCTTTTTTTCTTTTTTCTTTTGACGGTTAAATCACAAACACACATTTTTTTTAAATCTCCGTATCAGTTATTTTATGGTGCATTATAAATGCTTTCATGACTCAGGGTACAGGTCTTTTAACCAATTTACTGATCTTAAATCCTTTGCATAAAGAAACACACACACAAGACTCAGGGCCTGCATGCATTAAATAAATATGTTGTCAGGTTCAGAATTGCTGAGGAAATGAAAGCATCAGTTTAAAACAGGACATTGGTTGTTAAGTAAGGATTAAAGGAAAGGTTTTTGTTTTCAGTATCAACTTGCACAGGAATAAAGTACAATACTAATCCAACTTTTGTGAGAATGAGCATTCCACAGATGCATGAATTAGTGTGTCTGTGTACATGTAAGGGAGACAGAACAATTCAATATCTATTATAATTTTCTGACTAACTGTGGTAATAACAAAACATTCATATTCCCGAATTGTTCATGACTGCGTCATGTCTCCAAGAGAAAGACATTTTGCTATATCTGTTCAGGTCATTTAATTAAAAGTCCCATTGTTTCGCATTGTCGGTGTTCTGCAGTCCTCTCAAATTCTTCCTTAATTCAAATCGGAATGTTTTACTTTGCCTTTTCGAGCAGAAAGTGACTTTTTTGCACAGCTAATCCATAAATATTCTTTTTTTTTTTTTTTTTTTTTTTTTTTTTAAATGACATCAGAAACAGCAGTATGCGACATTACGTGATGGCAGAGCTTCAGTTCATCCTTTGTCATTTTTTTTTTTTTTTTTTTTTAATAAATAGGACAGGGGGAATGAATGAGAGAGAGAGGGGGAGAGAAAGAAAGAAAACCAAAGGGGAGAAGAGACGGTGAGAAGGGGGGGGAAGAGAGACAAAAAAAAAAAAAAAAAAAAAAAACTCCTGGGTCACCTGTATGGAGAAAAAACAAACAAACAAACAAACAAACAAACAAACAGAGGAGACAGCAAACAACAAAGAGCAACATAATAATAGAGAAAACAAAGCACCATCACAATAAACTAGCTAGTCATAGATATCAGTATTTACTAAGTAATAAACGATATTGTGCAGCACGCAAGATAGACAGCGCACAGTGTGCTTTGAGGCAGCAGCCAAGAAAGCTTTAGTCCGCGTCTGTGAATACCCATGTGTGCATACCTGTGTGGATCA
Source organism: Aulonocara stuartgranti (assembly GCF_965226115.1). NCBI lineage: Eukaryota > Metazoa > Chordata > Actinopteri > Cichliformes > Cichlidae > Aulonocara > Aulonocara stuartgranti. The sequence goes on along the minus strand of NC_138945.1, from coordinate 63,206,720 downwards.
GCATGCTTGCATTCCAAAGGTTTCTCCATGTAATGATCTGCTAGGGAGTGTGGGGGGGCCTCAGCCCCGTCCTCCAGGGTGTGAAGCGGGTATGGAGGAGATCAAAACTCCAGACATCCAGAGGCCCCCAGAACACAAGAGACCATGGAAGACCAACAGAGGGGCAGCCGCGCCACTGTTCCAGTAAGAGCTGAGGAGAGTCCCAGATGAGGGCTCACTCAGCAGCCGCGGAGCAGAAGCCAGGGGGGGTTGCAGTGACGCGCCCGTGAGCTCCGCCGGCCCCCAGCTGCGCCTGAGTGACCGAGCCCCAGGCCGAGAGGCCGGGGGCACCCCACCTCCAAAGGGGCCCGAGCGATCCCCAGGCCCCAGGCCCCGACAAGCGGCCGCCAAGGAGTGAGCCGGTGTGTACCCGGACGCCCACCCCCAGACACAAAGAACCACCAACACACCGACACCTGAGGGAGTCCGCCACCGGCAGGGGAAGTGGTGGTGGGTGGAGATAGGCCTCCAAACCTTGGAGGGCCTGAGGTGTCCCCAGAGAGGTGGCGTCTGATACCCAACCTGACATATAGACACAGACATACAGGCACACACAGACACAAACATCCATTCCCACCCTCATGCTCTCATATGCACTCACTCCACACTCAACCAACGTGGAGACAGACATAAAGAGACGCTGTACACACAATCACACTCCCCAAGCGTACTCTACAATCCGGGTCTAGGTACCCTTGCCCCTGGAGGGGGGAATTGCACCCAGACCCAGGTGGTGTTACCCTTTTCCCTGCGGTGGGGAGAGGCAGACCGCCCCGACTCCGCAGCAGCAGGGAGGCCCCACACCCCAGACCGCAGTCGGACGGCCAACTCCTCCTACTAGCCCTCCCGCTCCAGCAGGCCGCAGAGAATGGGGGTGGGAGAAGACTCCAAACCTCCCTCCACCCGCTCATTGTAGTGTTGATGCATATGTGTTCTAAGGTGCAATTAAAACCCAGGAGGGCATGGAGCTACCTGCCAAGGAGCAGCAGGTAAGCGCATAGTCCCTCCTGCTAACCCTCAATGACTAAGTGTATTTAAAATTGAGAGGTGGGCAACGACGTCAGGGGTGAGGTATACACCCTGATGGTGATTTGGACTCCGTGATTGTGCCCACCCCCAAGATCCTATATGTATGTGTAATGAGAGTGTGAATAATGTGAATGTCTAAGTTGTGGGATAAAATTGAGGCAGAGGCAGCCAGAAGGGGACGGGGGGGGGGTAGCCTCCTCTGCACCCTGGTGACATACCCCCACTCCAAGGCCCTGCATGTGTGGGTGGTTGTGGAGGAGCGGGAAGAGGGAGGCAGCTGGAGATGGGGAGGGAAGGAAGGGAGGGGCAGGTAACCCCTCCCTGGGGCCAGCTCCCCCTCTGACCCCAGTAGGCACTCCCACCCTCCGCGACCCGCCAGGGAAGGGGGGCCCAGGCCCATCAGACCGGGGCCCAGTGCAGTAGCGCCCCCCGGCTCCACAGAGCCCTGGACAATCCACCCAACCCCACCACAGAGAAAACTGCACCCACCCCACCAACCACACATCTTCCAGACTACATAAGACGGTAAACGCCCAGGCTGAGATCTTCCTCCACCTCTCCTGTATCTCCCCCTCCTGCAGAGAGTTCCTGAGAGAAGAAAGCTCCTGCCAGATGTGACCATCCCCCCCACCAGTTGAAGAGCCCCCCAGGCGGCTCGATGCACCGGCGGCACCCTGCTCCAGGGCCGGGCCCCCATGCACCCACCCGCCCACAACCCCGGCAACACACCAACCAGGACCCGAGCCCCCGAGGCCCGGCCCGGGCCCCCGCCCAGAGACGGAGCACCCCCAGAACCTCACGCCCATCCCGGACCCACCCAGGGGCAGCCAGGTTGCCAGGTCAGTAACCCACGTCCGTCAGCACAGACCCTCCCCTAGCCCCGCTGCACGCAGCCGCGAGGAAACAGTCACCTGAGAGCCAACAGAGCCCTCAACCGGACGTGACCGCTACCCCGGGTTGAGCCCCCCAAGGAAGATGCCTCCGGGGAACCCCCCGACGCCCTAATCCATAAATATTCAGCCTCATAGCTTAGTACAAGAACAAGCTTTGACTTCTGTAGTTTATGATAATATATAATTTTCTGCTCTATGACAACTGCACAGGAGGGATTTCCTCACTACTGTAAATTTTGTAACACTTACAGTTATGCATCATTTAAGAGAGATGTGACTATGGCAGACATGATGGTGGTACTTTCTCCTGCTGAGTGTTAATTTCTGATAAAACATGCTCTGTAAATTGGCTGTTCCACCTCTTTATTCATTTTGTTTGAAAGATGTTATTCACTTGCAAATGTTAGCATCCCAGTAAATTATGGACACACCTTGAAAACATAGCTGACAAGTGTTAGCAAGCCAATTCCCAAGGTCTGCTTTTTCATCCAACTTTTATGGCATTTGGCTTAAAAAATAAAGTGCTATGTAAATTTGGTGAAAGCCAAATTTCAGGCTTTACAAACAAAGTGGCTATAGAGTGGCTATGGAGGCTACATCTAAAGTCTGTGTGATTTACACAACTATAGGCGAGCCATTGTGTCCCTTGAAAATGTATATTTTCATAAATGATGTGCATTGTTCGAGAACCACTAAATATAACCATGGCAGCACTCTGCCATTCTTTCTCTCCCTCTCTTCTCTCTTTTTGAGTATACTTGACATCCTTGACTGAAGTATTGCCAAACTGAATTAGACATCTTCCACTGCCTCATTTACCAACAATGATAACCCTTGTAAATTGTGCATACCCTCTCTCATTTCTTTGCATTTGAAGATGAAAGTTCTCTTACAAAATCATGATGTTGAATATTTCTAATTACTTATAATTGGATATAACTTTATCCTTGAATTTTATTATGGGGCGATCGTGGCTCAAGAGTTGGCAGTTTGTCTTGTAATCGGAAGGTTGCCAGTTCGAGCCCCAGCTTGGACAGTCTCGGTCATTGTGTCCTTGGGCAAGACACTTCACCCATCGTCTACTGGTGGTGGTCAGAGGGACCGGTGGCGCCAGTGTCCGGCAGCCTCGCCTCTGTCAGTGCGCCCCAGGGTAGCCGTGGCTACAACTGTAGCTTGCCTCCACCAGTATGTGAGAGTGAATGAATAATGGAATTGTATAGTGCTTTGAGGTTCTCGAAAAGCACTATATAAATGCAATCCATTATTATTATTGAATGTGTAAGTTATATGTTTCTGAATATTACTCAGACAACACCTCTGCTAGTATGTATTATAAATATAAAGATGGGTACTCAGATACTCAGGATTGAATGGTTAATTGTTTGTTTAATTTGCTCTCATTTAAGCAAATCCTAATATGTTTTACAGGTGTTGGTGTCACTTTTATAAGAAAACAATTATTATCAAAGCCTTCCATCCTTCCATTTTTTGCAGCAAAAAGACCCACTGCTATTACTTTTTAAAAGTCAAAGATGAAAAACAAAGTAAAGCTAAAGATTTTTTAAAGGCTAAAGAGATTGTATACAAATTCTAGATCCAAAATAGAGCTGTTAGTCTCCAGTGTTTTTATCTTACTGTATACATGCCAACTTTTTAAAAAAATTCATTCTCCACTCTGTACTATGTCTCGTTTCTCTTCAATCTGTCACTCTCTCCATATCAGGGGAACTCTTTACTCAAGAATGAGATTAGATGAGTAGGTGGCTGAGTGCAGCAGATTGGGAGTAAAAAGTGAGACAAAGCAATTGCATTTCATATTGAATTGGGAATAAGGGACAACCTGGACTCCCCTTGCTCACCTCTCATTGCCTGGACTTTCTGAAGAGGCCACTGAAAGTCCATACGAAATTGAATGCCTTATCAGTTGGCCTGATAAACCAAAAGTTGTCATTTGTCTTTTAACTTTGACTTGCATTTTTGTGGAGAAATCAACGATGGGTGTAGTCCATGTGATGGCACAAATTGGTGAGACTCCCTTATTTCAAGGAGTGTTTTGGTTGCCCACATTTGTGTTTTTGTTTTTTTTTGTTTTTTTTTTAAACATATTGGGATGAGATGATGGAGTGCTGAGTTATCAGCTATAGTTGCAAGCTTGGTTAGCAAAAAAGCATTAAAAAAATTTACAGTCACACACAAACCTACAATATGGTGCTAACTGGATCATTAATGAAATACCAGAATTTCACTCGCCAACACTGAAGTGTAATACATAGCAATCCAGATTTAGTCCACATGACTTAGTAAATTTTTGAATGTGGGTTTTTTCTGGGTTTATTTATGTTTTTTGGGTTGTATTCTTGGAGTTCTTGCAGTGCAGGTCGTTGGTTATGTTTCTCCGTGTGTCATTCAGTTTTGTCTATGTAGTGCTGTCAGTGCGCCCCAGGGCAGCTGTGGCTACAATGTAGCTTGCCATCACCAGTGTGTGAATGTGTGTGTGAATGGGTGGATGACTAATTGTAGTGTAAAGCGCCTTGGGGTCCATAGGGACTAAGTAAAGCGCTATACAAATACAGACCATTTACCATTTATGTAACAGTGTAGCAGTTAGTTCCTGTTTTACTTTGGTAGTTTGCTGTCTCTGGTGTTTTTCTTTGAGCTTTACTCCCCCCCGAAGATTGTCAACATTGTCTACACCCATGTTTTATTCCCTCAGCTGTTTCCACTTCCCTGATTATCCTGTGAGTATAAATAGTCCTGTCTTCCCCTTTGTCACAGCATCTGTTAAGCCTCCCATTCTGTTTCCCTCTCTGTACACCTGTGACTGATTTGGATTTCTGTTTGCTCGCTTTTGGGGTTTTATGCATCAGCTTAAATAAAATGGCTTTCCCTTTGTTCATTTTGTCTTCTGCCTGTGTTATGCATTTTGGATGCTCTAAAAAGTAACAATCTGTCACAGTTTTTTGTGGCTTTAGATTTCTGATTGCTCTGATACTTTATTACCTTATTGTTTTAAGTGATCTATTATGGTTAGTATTATCATTTTAGTAATCATCATTTGTTGTTGAAAGTTTATTGTGTTTTCTGAAGCTTTTGTGCTTAACCCTTGGGTTTTTACTGTTAAAAGGTGGTTCCCTACTTACCAGGGTACTTCACCATGTTAACTTATGCTCCAGACCTCACCTGTTCTGGTGGAGATTATTTTCAGGTATTAAATCACCAACTACTGACAAATCAGTTCCACGGAAGAAGTCGTCATGATTGTGAGCAGTAAGAGGGTCGAAGGGGTTTCAAGCAGGGGTTTATTATTCTATATTTTATTTTCCTCTTGGCTGCAAATTGAAAAATGTTAATGTTTTAAAAGTTTTAATGTATGACTCTAAAACAGGCCATCTGCTTGTACCTGTTGTCCTTAGATCAAATTTGCAGACTATACCATGAAAAATGTTTTGTATTTAATCTTTACTTTATGTCCTCTCAGGCCTTCAAAAATCTCAGAAGCTGTGGCTTAAAGACTAAAAACTCAACGTATCTTACACACGTAAACATTATTTAATTCAAAACCTATTTGTAATCTGCAAGATTGCCCCCTATCTTAATGATAGGAATATGATATTGATAAATCAGTTGAAGTTTACTTAACTTCATATAGCTTAGACTCTATTAACAAAGTAGTGCTTTTCCAGTCTTAGTGACTAGACTCACATACATTCATACAGTACTTTTAATATTGCTGATTTGTTGCTTCCATTCTATATTTTATGTTTAACATTTTCATTTCTTTCTAATTGAAGTTATCTTGCTTTGTTAGTTGCTCTGCTGACAGTAGACTTACTCATGTTTGTAACTGGTCATATGCTGCCAGCACCACACCTTTCATGCAGACATGGTCAGAGCTAGATTGATCAACCCTGGGTTAACCTATTGAGCTGATAAGCACTTTCGTGTGGTTGTTTAACCTGATTGATGATGTGTAGCCAGATATGTTGAACAGATATGCTGTACAGGGCCCTAGTCACCTCATAGTCACAGTTTAAGTTGATTTCGCCATTAGAGCCAAGCTTTTACACCAGTAATCATTAAACATTAAAACAGTTCAGTAGATGTTTTTGCAGGACAAGCGGGCACACAAATATAAATAAATGGGTTCTTAAAGAGGTATTTAAAATAGCTGAGAAAGGAACGCCTGACTGATGTAAGTCTCTCACCTCTGGTGTAAGCTGATGTGACCCTTGATTCTTTTACTGCATATTGATTAGATTTGGACCTAATTTTACCCCCAGCCCAGAATTCTATAATCATCAGCTCATATTTTCTTGTAAACTTTGTTTGAAAACAATAAAACCGTTATAATTCAAATCCTGTCAATTATTAACATATCATCTCCATATGAGTAGTATTGTAATACAAGTATATACATAAAGAAATCTCTGCACACCTGAATCAATGCCAGGTGCATAGAGGAATACTATTTAAAAAAAAAAAAAAAATATGGACTGACGTTAAAAGAGATGCAAGCTTCATACTGCTGACCTCTGTTGTGATGTTGCCTTAGGTTGTTATCTTACAATCCGTTTCTGGCTCTTTATCCTGTAACACATCTGTCATGGGTGTCATTGGAGACTGACAAGGAATGAATACAGAAAGAGAGTTTTGCAAGATACTCTGTGCCACATCTGTGACTGATCTGGGAAAATCCCTAACATTTTTTTGTGCAGTTCAAAGATGTAGGGTCTGTAGCAAGAGCTAATTTTGTCACCGTTGCTGGCCTCACTCTGAGATCAAGAGTGTAGCCTACAGGTCTGTCTGCATTGTCCCACTGCACTATAAGGGAGCAGGAGAACTGACCATTCTCCCCCAGCAAGAGAAGCTCAGAGAACAGAAGCTGTACAGTGTGAAATCTGTGTCATGGTCAAATGTTTACACCTCTGTCAAATGACTGGCATCCTACAGTGTCAGGCTGTCAGAAGGCATGTACCAAGATATATTACATATAATACCAAGTGAGCACCAGCAATGTATTTCAGAAACCTCCTAGGTAAGACATCACAAAAATAAAGGGTGGACATTATAGAGGTTGTGAAATTCAATTATTGTCAACAGTTTTAGAGAAATATGTCCCGTGTTTACAAGGGGATCAGAGAATCTGTGAAATAGTCAGCAGCACTGACCTGACATTAGTACTTTGTGTTGTTTTTAAATGTTGCTACAGTACAGACAACATTCAGAACAACTCAGTTTTGCACAGGAGGACCAACACTGTAAATTGGAACAAGCAGAAACATAACCACAGCAGCTTGGAGGTCTCTCCATCTCAGGACAGCCAGGCCAGTCTTTATCCCACTCTTTGCTGGAGGCCTTTTTAGCTCAAGAACATTTTTTCAGAGGAAGAAAATCTGAAATGTTGCCTCCAGCTGAATGTACTAGACTGCACTCTTCCCTTTCACTTTTCCTGTGTGGGAGATTGTGTTTCTGTAAACACAGGAAGGCCAAGGCTTCTAAGAGAGGTAATGGAATTTAAGTCATGTCACTCTGCTTTTGTGCCTCAGTTTGTTTAGTTCTTCTGCATCTTTTTCAGAACTGAAAATTTTAAAGTGGAAAGTAAGTGTGTGAAGACTGGACCATTGGATGAGTTTGTATCATGTCTTATTTTAAGGTTTTAAAGGATGGAGTCAGGGTGGAGGGTGGTCTATTCTTTATTTAAATAGCAGTGTTAAAGGGATATCAGGAAACAAATGAGACTTGATTGGGCAGGTTGCCTGTTGGCTTAATCAAGTGTCTTCCTTTCTAAAAAAAAATATCTCTTTCATTTATTTCCACAGAAATGCTTTTAAATGTTTCTGTTCATTTCACTTTGGCTTGTATTACTTAATTTTAATGAATACACCATAAATGTAGGAGAAATGTATGTGAAGATTCATTTTTTACAGTGTCACTATTTCTACTTACTGGAAGTAAAGTAAAGAGACTGGGAAGCACTTGGGGTTCATCTTATAAAACTACTCAATGCTATCCACTGTCACAAGTAATATGTGATTTGGCTTCATTGAATCCGGTTGCTCAAAGTAATTTATATTTAATATTCAGTGACTTTTAATGCAACCATAATTCTATCACATCAGTCTTACCAGTCTTCCTCTCCTTCTTTCCTTTCTTGGCTGTCAGAGGCCTTGTTGACCTTATTATGAATAGTTTGACCTTTTCACAGGCTGACTTCACCAGTTGTGGACAAGGGCACATTACAGGTAAATGATCAGCCGAACAGAATGGCTGACAAGGGCTCAGATGGACAGGACAGTAGGTGGTAGAGTGCTGTAGTTGGGACATGGGCATGGAAAGCTCTTGGATGTTAGAAACGAGGGCAGGGATGAGGGGAAAAAAAGATGAGATACACAGAAGAGTCAAGACACCCTGGCATGCTGTTCACTGTCCAGATGACCTCTCTCACTTTTTCACAGCAGAAGGATAAGCCTGCCAGCAACTCAGTCCATCATGTTGACTCCAACAGCTGAGCAACATCTGTTCATTAGACTTGACAGATGAAAGAGGAGCCCATGAAGATAAAAGAGAGCACATCCAACATAATATATCTCACATATAATTACGAGGACCTTGTATTACATAGCAGCCCTACTGCATTTCCAGTCTCTTGCACATGTGATCTGCACACCAAGCTGCACAGATAGGTAGTGAGAAAGGGAATTGTGAGTGGTAATCGAGGCGTTTGCTTCATCCGTCACGCTTCTTTCAGCTCTATTGTACTGTGCTGAAGGTCTTTCTCTCCATTACATTGTTTTGTTGCTTTTTTCCTCAGCCTCTGAAATGTCACAGGGAAATGGGCACAAAGCATGGACATGGATGAGAACCGATGAATAATGCAGCATACATTAATATCCCCTTCTCCTTTACCCACATCCACCTCGTTCCACCTGCAGACAAGACGGTATACACTTGCGCGCACGTTCCATACACATGAAGAAACATGTAGAAATCATTTTTATTATTTATAATCAAAATGTTTAATATGCGTCTAAAAATGATCAGTAGAATTAATGTTCTGCTGATGTAAGAACTTTCTAATTTCTTTACTTTTTTTTCTATATTTTATAAGTCAGTGAGCATCTTTCAGGTTTTTCAGGCAAATTTAGCTCTGTTGCACCTGAAGAGGACATATGTCATTGTTGCGATAAGCTTGCAATTGCGGGTAAAGCCGTATCCACACAGAAAGCTTTTCAGCTGTAATTTTCAGTTGTCCATTTGACAAAAAAAGATGCACTTCAATTTTAATTATTCCAGCTGCCTAAACTGGTGCTATAATGGCTCGAATTTTACCCACACTATACGCACTTGTACTTTTGCAATTCTATTTTCCTGCTTTCAGTGTGAGGAGCTACAGCGACTGTGTATTGGGCTCTGAGTGTTGTCAAAATGTGGGTGACCTACAGCTCAGTGTTGTGTCTGAAAAAATCCTGATACAGGTGCCTCGGCTGAATTGTTAAGGGGAGGCTCACTATGCCTTCTGCATAGTTTTTAAATATAGTTTAGTGCATTGTGTAAACAGGTTTTGCACCCATTTTATGCATAATTGTTGATACATTATATTTTGTCTAAAACACTAGTGAAAAAGTAGGTAACACAGATGTTATTAACACCTTTTAAGGAAGGATGTGCACGTTTTACTTTATGCATACAAAATACAGATGATTGTCTCTGACCATTACCCATCTGATCATCCGCATCATCTCATTTTGTCATGTGGAATACATCAAGGAACACACTCGTCAGCACAGCTTTTCTTGGCAGCCAATTCTTATAGGTCTTATGGCCATGCTTCAAACATCAGAAACACAATCCCCTGTCTTGCAAAAATTCTATTTTCTCCTTGAGTAGTTTGCTTCTCATCTTTCTACATTACTCTCACTGAGGCTCTCCTTTACAAAACAGACCATTACTTCAGAACAGTGAACATTTTGAACACTCGCCTAAGCGTGTTCTGCACAGTTGGTGTGCATAGTACTTCCCACCATGTTGACATTTTCATTTGTGATTTAAGCTGTGCATGCATTGTTTGGTTATGAAACTTGTTTGCAGAATGTTCAATCAAAGATTAGATGCGTGGTAGTTTTGGATCTAGTCACAGAATTAATTATAATGATAATATATAAAGTAACTACAGTGTAAATCATGTCGCTGGGAATGCATAACAACTTCTTCCATATTCAATGTCCAGAAACAAAAAGTGTAAAACCTGCAGTACAGGTTCAGCTTCTCATGGTTTTAAGTGTTTACGAGTAACAATAGAGGAATTAGAATTTACACTGCTGGCTTTACTTTAAAAATATGCTAATATATGCTAATGTATTCCCTTAGTAAAACCTGAAATGAAGAAGTAAGGAGTTCAATATACTGTGCCAAGGTTCTACAAAAATATTTTAATGGCTGCAGTTAGTTACATTGATTCCATGTCTATCTCCTTACTCAAATCTCAAATAAATAACTTGATAACCACCAGTGTGAAACAGTTTAGGATGACTGCAATATTTAAGCTGAGTAAAGTCACATAAGAAAGCAAATAAAATATACAACTTGCTTTATAAGACATGCCCCAGATCTACAGTGCGTGAAATTATTATTTGATTCCTTGCTGAATTTGTAAGTTTGCTCACTTATTTAGAAATGAAATGCCTTGGATTTTTATGATAGTGTCATTTTAATGGAGAGAAATAGAATATTACCAACAATTTATAAAAATATATAAATGTTCACTGGCAAACTTAAGATGGGCCTATGCATGTTCCTTCTTAAGTAGAAGGACATTCTGAAGGGCTGCAAGATTTCAGTCATTAAGGCGTAGTGTTGTGTTTTGGGGACTGTGGTCTCAGCTGCTTTCAGGTCATTAACAAGGCGTTTCCATGTAGTCTGGGGCTGATCCACCATCTTTTCATGATCATTGTCACGCTAATAGATCTTCCATGCAGCTCCAGTCCAAGGACGATTAATGGTCATTTTATATTTCTTCCATTTTGCACCAACAGTTGTCACCTTTTTCATCAAGCTTGTTGCTGGTGGTCTTGTTGCCCATTTTAGCCTTATGCAGGTTTACAGTCTTGTCCCTGATGTCATGGTGGTGGAGAGGCTAGATTGGAAGAAATGATTCTGTGGACAGGTGGGTGTTATTTACATAATACACTGAGATCAGGAGTATCGATCGGTTGGTCGGTCGTGTGCCCATGTGGCCCACATGGGCACACATCCAGTATATGGGAAAATGCAATTAAATTCATAAACTTTTTTTGTTTTTTTTTAATAGACACTGTTAATTTCTTTGTAAGTGAGCCAACTTGCAAATTCAGCTGGGAATCAAATAATTATTACCCTCACTGTGTCACGGGTAGTACTATAATACAGCATGCTCGCTGTTCATTTAAAGAAGTGCTCATTTACAGTAAATAGATACTGTAGGAGTGAAAGTGAGTAGGGATAATACACCAGATTAAAAAAAAAGCTGTGTTATGTTTAGTTGTTTTAAAACTGGAAACAAGTTGCTGGATATATATGCATACTTCAGAAAGCTTAGAGGCATTTAAACACTTTCATCCATGACTTCTGTTGATCTTCCTTTGTATTTCTTTGCATGGCCAAATTAGATACAAAAAATTTTTCTCTCACTGTTGATGATGCATTTACCATATATGAATCAATTATTTCTAAATGTTCTCTTTAACGTTTTTTCTTTCTACTTTGTCACTCTCAAACATCATCAAGTTGTCTTTAAGTAGTGTGAATCATGTTTCTGTCAAAAATACTGTAGTTTAGTTCTAGCCCTAAATAACAAAAACAAAGAAAAAGAGATGGAAAAAGAGGAAAAGGAAGACAAATGCACTGTTTTTTGTTACCCTAGGAGGCACTGTTGTTCCTAGATTGAGGAAAGCTGATTTGCAGCCACAACTGATCGCGCCAGCCCTCTTCAATATGGAGACAGATTAAACATGAAGGAATTCAAGGATAAAATGTTGGGGAGATGTATGAGAGCCACTGGTTCATTCAAACATACATAAATTTTGTACATACCAGTGGTGGCTGGTGACACAAGAAGGATCAGCTCCTGTGGAGGACATGAGGAGTGAAAAGCTCCACAAGAGGTTTTAAGAACAATTTGGATAAACCTCCTCTTTAAATAGTCCAGAAAAAGTTAATGCACAAAAACAGCAGAACAATAATCTGAAATACTGGAAATGCTTACTGTAAGTTTATGGCCCATGATCACACTTAATATGTGGATCATTGCTGTGAACAGATGTGACAGCTCACCTGTCTGATGGTCCTGATTGATCCTGTATTTGTCTAAAATAATTATGAATATTAATAATATAAAACTATGAATGTTCTAATTAATAATAATATAAATAAATATGCTCGAAAGCATAAAAGCATCTATGAAGCAACACAATTTTGTGACAAAATAAAGGACCTAAAGTGCATATATGCACTTTAGGTCCTATTTTTATCGTTTGATGATTACTTTCATTGGTTTACCAATAATGCTCTGTGTGATACGTTTGGAGAAGTCTTTGTGCTAAAATGTTCAATGTTAAAAAACAAAAACTTACAAATTGATTCCAATTGATTCATTTGTTGACAAATGAAATTTAGCACCAGCAGCAATTCAGTGTTCCAGCTACACACATGAAATACGTAAAACTGTTATGAGGAAGGGAGAAGGGAGAAAAAGAAACAAAACCTCTCTGTCTCTGGGTACCCTCCATACACCCCCCCGAGCTCATGTGCCAGGCAGTGACAGGCCTTAGCTCTAACTGATCTGTGAGTATGAGTGGCAGCCACTGATCCTGCCTGGAGTGGCGCCACAGCAGAGCTAGCATTGCCCAATTTCTTTCACTGAATAGGTTAAATGTTTAGCTATTTGCAAACGGGTAACCAGCAGATCTGTTTCAAGGTCTCAAACAGGGGGTAGTGATCGGCTTGTTTCCAGGGCATGATCCTAGCTGGGTGTGATGCAACAAGCTGGAACATTTTACACAAGCTTTTATTCATCACCAGGAATGAGTCTTAAATAATCAATTCTGAAGGTAAGATGTTTTTTAGAACATATATTCTAAATGGATGTTGTATTGCTAATATAGCAATCCAAGTCAGACTAAAAAAACAAAAACATTACCTTTTTTTTTTTTTTTTTTCCATTACCGATCACTGCAGGGACGTGTATAGGCCCTGCATTTTTGTAATACATCTCTCACACAGCAATATAAATTCATTAGTTAGCAAGTTTTCCCATTTATAAATTAATATAGTGAATATAAATTTTATAACACCATCAGCCATCACCATCTTGCCAATAGTCTTTACGTGACTGCACGATCTATCCATCCAGCCTCTTCCGCTCATGCTTATCACAGTCGGGAGAGGAGGGGCTAGAGCTATTACCAGCTACCATAGGGTGAGATGTGGGGTACACCCTGGACAGGTCACCAGTCTGTTGCATAACTAACACAGAGATACATTAATACACAGTTAATCTAAGGGACAAGGTGAGCAGTTCCATGTAGTAGTTAATACACACACACACATAAGCTTCATGGTTTGAGACAAGGGGGAGACTCATGCTAAGCCTTAGTGAGTTACAAGCTAATGTACTTCAAGTGATGGTCCCAAGCAAAATCAAACATCCAAATTAATCTGCTGTGGCGATCCCTTGGAAATAGAAGAGTAGCTGAAAAGTACCTAAAATACATTCACTTTAAACTCATGGCATACAATGATATACTAAAAATGTGTAGTTCTGTGTATGTCCATGTATGCATCTGTGTGTGTGTGTGTGTGTGTGTGTGTGTGTGTGGGGGGGGGGGGGGGGGGGGGCAGATTGGGGTGCAAAGCTATTTCTACACTGTCAGAAAAGAGGGCAGTGGTACCTGTTTTACAGTCTTGTTCTTGCTTTCACACTGTAGTGTCTTCCTAATGGTATGAGTGTGAACAGTGTCTGTCGAGGGTGTCCTTCTGATGACTCTACAGACTCTACAGATGTTGGTTAGGGCTGTTTCAGAGATGGGCTGCTGTCACCACCCTCTGCAGGGCCTTACTGTTCAATATTGTGCTAACAGCACGTTTAGAAATGGTACAACTTAAATAAGTAACCAGTTATAAATTAAGCAAAACTTTTCAAATCTGGAGACTGATAAACCCTTAGGTGGCATCTACATGGTGTAGATGGCATCTCAGTGGCAGATTGAAAAAATTTCTTGCTTTGCATGAATTCACTTTACTGATGTAATTGAAAATCCAATTCTGAAAGTAAACAAATAAAACAAATGATGATTTCAGTCAGCTAAATGAGCAAATTTGCACTCAAAAGACAGTTAAAGAGAATTTATATCATTCCATCTACAAAATCTTTACAGAAATAACATTTTTAAGAGCAAGATTTCTCAGAACATGATACCATATTTGTAAATGTTACAGTTTAAGTACTGCTAAATATATAGTAACTCCCCTAATGCTGAAACATGTGCCATATGTTCATCTAGAAAGACATCTACCCAAAGTTCTTATTAAAAAATGGTCTAGTTTTCAAGTTATACTAAGACTATAGACATATCCTCAAAGAAGGGAAATGCCCTGATGCTTCACTTGTGTTGGTGTAGATGGTGTATGGGCATCTCTGCCGTGTGCTCCTGCACTGAACAGGAGTGTCAGTAGCATTTTGTCCAAAAATCTCCACTGAGGAGAGGTACGTGACAGGGAAACAGTGCAGCTTTGAGATTTAAGTTGGCTTATATATTTTTTAAGTGAAGGGTAGTTCTGAAACAGTCATGGGTCACTGCTCCAGTTAACACTGCATGGTTTCAAATTTTATTTTATAGTAGATCTTTAAGTAACATGAAATATGATGTGATAATAGAGTAGAGTTAGTGGCCCATCTTTTTTTTGTGTGTCTTTTTTTTTTATTGACCATCTGATGTTACAATCAAGGTCATCTTCCCTAACCTGCTCACCACCTGAGGAATTTCAAATGCTGGCTGCTCCTAATTACCTCCTTGGACAAAGAAAAGAAAATTGCAGTATTGCAGTGCACTTGGGACTTGCAGTTGATGGTGGAAAGTTTTAACCCTGTAGACGTCTTGAGCTTTTGAAGTAGCTGCATGAGGATTCACCGCATCTTCCATGTTTTCTGTGTCTGACCTGTCAGCAATAGTTCACATGAATAAAAGGTGAACTGTTTGATCTGTGTCTCTGAGCTGCGCTATTCAATCCTGTTTTGTTTTTTTTTTTTAGTTGCGATACTGAGAGCTTACTTTGATGCCTTTGTTTGCCTGCTTGAGCTCCATTCAAGGGTTC
Source organism: Aulonocara stuartgranti (assembly GCF_965226115.1). NCBI lineage: Eukaryota > Metazoa > Chordata > Actinopteri > Cichliformes > Cichlidae > Aulonocara > Aulonocara stuartgranti. Next base: position 63,191,412 of record NC_138945.1, on the reverse strand, counting down.
CCTTGGTCCATTACCTGCTGCCATATTCATGATACACCTTACTGTCATACCCCCCATGATCCTATTGGCACACAGATTACCCACATCTGCTCACACTTCCTCCTGGGCCTGACAACATCAACATTTGCTTTGGTGATTTAGCTAAATGCCAAGTGAGGAACTGTAGCATTTTATGTTAGCTGGCATGTGAAGCAAGACTGTCAATAATATCAGCTCTTAGGAAAAGACGAATGTTTGCAAAATATGGATCTATTTTTTTATTATTAACAACCATCTGATTGCACTTCATTTTCCATCACATGGAATAAGTAAAATTCATAACAAAATAATGAATTTGAAATTAAAGTTTGGACAAGTAAATACATTTTTTATTTTGTTGTTTTTTCACAATTTTTATCTTGGTATGCAGTTTCCTCTAGCAGTGACATCGTTATCGGTTTTCCTCATGGTTACATACTTTGTTATAGGTTAGGGAATTCCACTGTGCAACATCACTGGGATAACACAAAGAATCAACAATTAACCTGACAAGCATATCTTTGAACTACAGGAGGAAACCACAGCACCCGGATAAAATGCAGGCAAAGATAAAACATTCACACTCCATAGACAAAAGATCTGTAGCATGAGGTGACAGTGCTACACACTGAACCAAACAAGAAATATAATTAGTTTTTCTTCTGTTATCCAAGCTGTCATGGGGTGAGAGGCAGGGTATAGGGTCCTGGGCAGCATGGTAGCATGGTGGTTAGCACTGTTGCCTCACATGCAAGAAGGTCTTGGGTTTGAGTCCATCATGTGGACTATGCATGTTCTCCCCATGTCTCTGTGGGTTCCCTGCATGTACTCCAGTTTCCCCTATAGCCCAGAGACATGCAATTAGTGGGGTCAGGCTAATGGTGAATCTAAATATCCCATAGGTGTGAATGTGAATGGTCTGTCTCTTTGTGTTAACTCTGTAACAGGCTGGCGAGGGTGCACCCTGCCTCTCGCTCTATAGCAGCTGAGATAGGTTCCATTGCCCCCTCTTTGACCCTGAATTGGTATGCTGATAAGCTCCAATCAGTGCCTCTGGTTCTTAAGACATAGCTTTTAAAACTGAAAACAAAAACATAAATAAAACTCTAATAATTTTAGAATTAGTAGAATATATACAATCACATTTTACCAGGGTTTTTTTTTTTCTTAATTCATAGTCCAGAAGATGCACTTTTGCATGTTGGTCAGTTGTGAGTAGCTTTGAATTACTCTGCCACATGCAACAGTATTGTCTTTCAAAATGAGCCCTTCAATATCGCTGCCTGAAAGAGTGAAAAACATATCCTCCTTGCTTGTTTCTGAATATGTTTGACTAACTGCCTCACTGTATTACTGTTCTGGGAAAAGTCAACAAAATAAATATCCACACTGCCTGAAAATATGTGATTCAGTTCAAAGATTCACAATAACCATCAGCTCATGGTTTGTCTTCCTGGTATTAAAGTGTAAGCCAATATGAATGTTTCCTGGAACTGGAACTACACACAACATATCAAATGTTCTCTGCAAGTAATCTCTTTTGGAAAAATAGTAAAACATCTTTAACTAAATGAAGGATAAGATACCTGAAGAAAGTAAGACTGCAGAGATACTACACTCGTTTAATCAGTTTGAGCTATCCAAAGATAACCACTCTTCAGAACATCTAGTTTTTCAGAGTCTGTAACTGATCATTTACCAACCGATTCATTTGCAGCCTTTTATTCTTTCTCATTTTGTTTTATCTTGGAGGCATCCACATTTTAATCATCATCACCATGATTGTAATTACCATTCACATAACTATAATCCTAAAGACATTAAACAAGCTGCTGGTAATTTCTCATGACAAAAAGCATGGGTGCATAGCCTGATTGTCTCGCTTGCTGAAGTCCCAAATGAGGTTGGTACTAAGAACTGACAGGCCATTTTAACCTTACTATTGCAATTAAATGCAAATATGTACTGTAATTTGGTGAACCGTCAGTCTGAAATACTGTAAAAAAAAACAAACAAAAAAAAAAAAAACATAGAGAACTACAGTATTACACATTTGTGCCAAATAAGCGAACATGTCAGTGTGTTTGATGAATTTAAGAAATGAATATGGAAAGCAGGTCTATGCATCATGAGATTTCCTGAATATTGATGGTCACTGTCTTCTTGTCAAAATCAAGCTTGAACCAAGTGCATTGTACAATTGGACGCCAAGAATTCCACTAATGGGTTTCTGAGAAATAGCAGTACATAGCTGAATGTGCCTTTTTCTTTGTGAGCATAGTCACCACTTCATCTTATCTTTTCTCCCTGAATAAAACATTTACGCTTAAAATACTTAAATTGCTCTTTCATATCCCTTGCCATAACCCTGATCGTCTAATATGTTTTTATTATTATTATTATATTAAATGATTAAGTTAAGGTAAAAAACACAAAAGCACTTACAAAAAAAAACAAAACAAAACAAAAAAAACAAAAAAAAACACAAAAGCAGTCATTATCGCCAATGAGAACCTTAATCACTACAACACTTGAGAAATGCCCCTTTTTGTAATAGGGACAGATGAACAACATAAAAAAATGTATATGGTGTGAGAGAAAGTGGAGGTATGTTTGCAGTATTATTTTCTAACTTACTTAGAGTTACCAAAATTGTCTTACTCATTTGCACTCTGACAAAGCACTCCAGATGACATTACATTAACCCGCATAATTTTTTAGAGCGCTGGACTAACTTTACCCCTATTTTTATCACTTGCCTTAATTCGATCTTTGCCATAATTGTAACATAAACCAAAATCTACCTTTGCCCTAACAATTAAAAAAAAAACAAAGCCTTTTATCCTCCAAGACTCTCTATAAAAGATGGACAGAGATAATAATGTCTCATTTGATTGTTGACTGGTATTTTGAAGTTTAGCTTTAAGCTCAGATATGTCTTTAATTTTTGAAGCAAAGAGTGATCATATTTAGATCAGACGTTAGACAGATAAGTCCATCCATTCATCCACCCATCGATCTGTCATCCATTCATCCATCCTCTTCCCCCATCCAATTCAGGGGGGCTGTAGCCTATCCTAGCTACCATAGGGCAAGAGATGGTGTACACCGATGAGAGGTTGTCAGCCTGTCACAGGATTCATGCAAAAAGAGAACCACTCGCATTCACACCTATGCGCACTTAGGAAGCAGAAATACCCGGAGAAAACCCAGGGAGACACAGCTAGAACATGCTAACTAAACACAGTGAAGTAGAGTGATTTCTAAGTCCCTCATGTTGTTGTCATTGGTTTTATGCACACACAGCATGAGTAACACAAATGCATAGCACATCTATGCAGACAGTTTTATTTTATTTCTTGTAGTTTAAAATGTTCAGAAAATTTTGGCAGTGTTTCATAGTAATTATATAATGTGATTTGTGCGAACGTTTAAAAGGTTATTTTGAGGATGCCAGTTTGCGTATATAGCGACTTCTTGATTTTGGATTAATATCCTGTAGGTTTTCAGTGCTATGTCATTGTATAACCCAACAAATCCTTTACAGATTTCCATACCCTACAGATCAACATTATTCATATGTTTGTTCAAAAAATCTGATACTATACATCATACAAAATAGTCTGGTCCAGTACACTTTATGTCAGTACACTTTATAGTTTGTACTGTGGCAGTGCAGGCTATAAAGTCTGTAATGCAATGTAGCTTCTCAAAACGAAGAAACAACATGACAGAGATAAACAAAAGAATGTTATCTCTGAGCAATGTTTCTGTGAATTATGCAATCGCACACACTGTCAAGGAACAGCAGAAGTGCTGTGAGGTCTGCTTCTACTACCTTTGGGATGCTGAGGAGGCATCACTCCAAACTAAATGTGGCAGCTTAGATAGATGTTGATTTATGGTGCCCCTCTTGCCCTCTGCACCCCTATCTGTCTTTACCATCAGGCTGCATTTGCAAGGTTTGTACTCAATATGAAGTGCCAACCACCCATACACCCATCTTTTTCACTGTGCCAAGAGCACTGACCATGGACTGCTGCAGGTCCAGATGTAAGTGTGGTAGACTAATTAATTTAGTTTGTGAAACTCTATTTTAAAACAAATGAATTGACAACTATCCAGCTGTGCTAAAGCCATTTTAAGAATTAACTTAACTGTTATCGGGCAGAAACAGTACTTAGAGAGAATGGAGATTTTACAGTTAAAACATTCATATCAAGCTATCAAAACCATTTGTGGAAACTTTTTCTGATCTTTTCAGTCTGCTTTAAACCTGCAGGTTGTAGCAACTAGGAGAATTTTCCTATTAATAATTTTATGCAGGTTTAGCTTTACAAGGATGTTGCATCAGTGATCATTTCCAAGAATGTGACAGGAATAAAAGCTAGGGGTTTTCTAAATTAAACCTACAATTAAATATATTACAAATTTGTCAACATACACACAGCTTAGGATAATATGTTCTGGGTTAATATTTTTTCACATACACAAGGAGATTCACAAATCAGCATGCACTGCCCTTGACACTCTGCATTGCGTGATTAGTTTTAGTGCAGCATGTTCAGGGTAATGCAAATCACATTTCTTTGAATAAGACATAAAGTTGGGTTTTCTAAGTCTTTCTTTGTATATGTAGGTAAATACATGCACTTCTTACCACACCCTGAGTCTTCTTCATACAACTTGAAATTTAATTCTGGCTAACAGCATGGTTTCTTGTTTCACAAAATAAATACATTTCTTCAGCTTTCTGAACATAGACAAATACATGATGGTGGGCTGTTGAGGGAAATGTACGGTAGACTACCGAGCAATAAACCTGAGCACAAAGCTGTAGATGAGAATTTCCTTCTTTTGAATTTACTAGAGAAAAAGATACCTGCTCTATTTAGTTTTCAATATCTATTTATGTGTCCTATTGCAACAACGGAAACAAAATTATCATGAAGAGTTTACTTTCGCACAACCTCTGTTGAAGCTTTTTATTTCAGTTTGAGATCCAAACTCTCCAACTGGTGCTCTGTTACTTTTCACTCAGTCAGTACACAGGCTTGTTTGCTTTCTGTAAGGCAGTGGTTTCAAACTTTTTGCAATAAGGCACATGCCAAATAACCCATACCTACATTAATTTCTCTTCAATATAGAATTATGCTATCTGTTACGTTATGGATTTTTGTTTTGCTTCTATGGTGAGATGAAACCATTTTTGACAGCCCATTCTAAACATCTGTGCTATGAAAAATTATTCCAGATTTCTTCTTTCACAGCTAGATGTTTCAGATCATCAAAAAATATTAGACAAAGATGACCCCAAAAAATACAAAATACAGCTTTTAAATTACTTTATTTATTAATGGGAAAAAGCCATCCAAATGTACCTAGCTTTGTTTGAGAAAGTAATTGTAATCTTAATAATCCTAAAGACGTTTGGGAAAAATATTTTGTGGACTGATGAGACAAAGTTGAACTTTTAGGAATGTTTGCATCCCGTTACATCCACCGTTACATTTCATAAAAAAGATCACACGAACAAGTCAAACATGATGATGGCAGTGTGATATTCTGGGGCTGCTTTACTGCTTTAGGACCTACATGACTTGGCAAACTCTGTTCTCTAACAGAAAGTCCTGAAGTAGAATCTCCAGTCATTAGTTGATGCCCCAAAGCTCAAGTGCACTTGGGTTGTGCAGCAGGACAATGAGCTTAAACACGCCTGAAAACCAAACTCTGACTGGATCAGAAAAAACAAATGAAGGTTTTGTAGTGGCCTAGTCATAGTTCTGGGTTAAATCAGATTGAGATGAGTTGACATGATCGTCATGATCCCTGGAAATCATCATCACTTGAATTGAAACATGCAAATGTGACAAATATAGAAAATATTGTTGTCTTGTCCTATGATTAATAACCGCCTTGCATCAGAGAAAGACTTGTTTTTTGGGGGTTTTCGTGTTTTGTATTTTTGTTGTCGTTTTTAGGGAAAATAATTATATATGAAGTGCTAATATGGTGAAATAAATGGTAATTAGTGATTCTTTGTGGAGTTATTTGTTGCAATACTGATGAATGGTTGTCACAAAATCCTAAAACCAGCAGTACTATTCTCCAGGTTTTTGATACTTAGCTACTGCAAAAACGCACTCACTTATCTGGTCCATGCATAACACAACAATTTAACTACTCAAGGTTTGAAATACGGCAGTTTGCCAGTTGTGATGTAGGAGAAAAGCTTTAACTATATTGACTGTTACCCTGGATATTTTTATGTATTTGTTTATTAATTGTATAATATTATAATAGTTGAGAGGAGAGTTTATAGCTTTGCTTGTTTTTCTATATATTTATTTTGTACTTTGCTTTTTTGTTTGTTTGGGTTTTTTTTAAGTCCCTGCTGTGAACTGGTGCTATATATATGTCATGTCTTGGAAGGTTGCAGGCTAGTGCCCAAATGCAGGACACAGACGCAGAGTTAAAAGCTAAATGCAAACCTTTAGTATGACTGGTAGACTAAATAATAAATCCAATAAGTCCAAAATACAGTGCCAGAAATCCAAGAAACGAACAAAGGAACAGGCATCAAGGGAAAAAGTACAACACGACAAGCAAATACAGGAAAACTAACACTACTTACATACACGCAAGGTAATGATGTAAGTGGAGGCAGCTGGAGCAAATTAAGAGAGGTAACAACTGACAATCAATACACTGAGGCAGGGAAAGAAGTGAAATAAACCAAAATCCACAAGAGAGAAAAGATGACCAAAATTAAAAAGGAAATGAGAATAAGTAAACCATAAATGCAGACACAGCACTAAAAGAGAATTGCAACAGGAAGAAAAGGACTAAAGACTGAAAACGTTAATGAAAACACAAAAACTTACAACAGGCAAACTAAGAATAACACAGAAAATACTAAACATACAAATACACAGAGCTTGAAAAACTCAAAATAAGACCCAGGACCATGACAACATACCTAAAAGTAAAATGAACATAATTTTTGTTGGTAGCTTTTAAATGTTTTTGCACATTCGATTCAATTTTGAAATGAAACACTCAGGCTTAAGAGGCAGAAACAATTTCTTCACACGCAGGAGATCTTATGTTCCTCAGAGAAATTAGCATTAGCTGATTGTGAATAAATTTTGATTTAGCAGGACCAAACTGAAATCATAATTGGATTTCTATTTCATTTCCTTCCCTTTCTCTGAGTTATTTAAACATTATTTTCCTATTTTGTTTCATCTTTTTTTATTAGTTGACAGCTCTTTGGCACTGTCAGCCAGAGCTCCAGAATCACCAGATTACTAAAAAGCTTGGTCATCTTTTCTCCCAGTGGGTTCAGAAGCCATGATGAGAGTCATTTTACTACACATATTGTTACCTCTGGGTAGAAATTGTAGTGAAAAACACTTTGCTAACAAGAAGCAATGTACATAGTTAAACTAAGGGTATTTTTGTCCAAATGTAAATTCCAACCTATTTACTTAAAGTGCTAATGAAAATAAAATAAAATCTGGCTTGGTACAATATGTTGTGTTAATTATACACCATGCTGTGACTGTGTTCTGCATTTCCCTGAACCTCTTCAGTCTTCACTGTGGCATGGTGGCCTGTGTGTGCCCTCCCAGCAGGTGGGCATGTGTCCTGTCTGTGTTATATCTGTAGTTATTCATGGCAGCAGGTGCTGTCTCTGACATTTGTGGGGCGGGTCTCCAGCCTTTGTCTTCCAAGCCCTGGGGGAGAGCAGCAACCCTGACTTCCTAGCACCTGATTCCCTCTATGGCATACGCATTGCCCCATTACTCTCCCACACTCCCACACCACTGCAGGACAATGACTGTAATCTGGAGGCTGTATTATTAGCATGCCGAGAGGCATAGGGACTTCTTGTGTATTTTCATAGGAAATAAAGTTTCTGGAACAAAATGTAACATCAGACTGCTCGATTAATGTAATTTCCGCTTTGATGTTTATGCTCAACATTCCAAGGAGACAAACTGTGGTGGAGGCAGAAGGGACTCAGGAGACAAAATGCTATTTGGTCTATCCCACTGCTAGCAATGCATTTCATTAATGCACTACATCTAGGCTGAAGAGTAGGGTAGGTGTTACATTTATCCATAAGAAAGCTTATGTTATTTATATTTTTAAGTTGGCATCTATTCACACTAGTTATAGTTGTCCTATACCATACCGGTGGATGACGGCCCCACAGGCCTTCACTCACACTGTACTAACTATCCATGCACCTATATGCTCTGTTTTGTCTAAGGATTGCAACACTTTACTTTAATATATAGTTCTAGTCATTACACAAGCATTTGAAAAGCCCTCTTGCATAGAGATGTTTTTAAATGTATAATTGTATGCATTTAGTGTGTTAATTGGAGCAATTTGTGGATTTTTGCATCATAGATTTGTTAACCCACTGAGTTTTAAGGCACTGTAGGAGGTAATGCAACGCAAAACCTAACCTCCAAGCCTGCTGTAGAAAATGTTCTTTGTTCCTTGACTGCAGAAACCTGTGAGAACAATTTAATAAAAACACATTTTAAAAATTGCATACTCTGGCTGCTTAGGTTTTGATTTATGGTTGGGATTAAGCTTGAGGTCCTCACCCACAACTTAGACCTCAGAGGATTAATTAACAGTGTGATTTTAACTGAGGCCTTTGTCTTTGATAAATCTTATTAGATGAATAAGAGTCCAACTGAAATGTGCCTGGGGTCATCACTTCAAGTTGGAAAGGGCAGGGTATGCATAGCTACAGTGGCTTGCAAAAGTATTTGGCCCCCTTGAACTTTTCCACATTTTGTCACATTACAGCCACAAACATGAATCAATTTTATTGGAATTCCACGTGAAAGACCAACACAAAGTGGTGTACACGTGAGAAGTGGAATGAAAATCATACATGATTCCAAACATTTTTTACAAATAAATAACTGAAAAGTGGGGTTTGCATAATTATTCAGCCCCCTGAGTCAATACTTTGTAGAACCACCTTTTGGTCTTTTAGTGTATGTCTCTACCAGCTTTGCACATCTAGAGACTGAAATCCTTGCCCATACTTCTTTGCAAAACAGCTCCAGCTCAGTCAGATTAGATGGACAGCATTTGTGAACAGCAGTTTTCAGATCTTGCCACAGATTCTCGATTGGATTTAGACACCAGACAGGTCAGGGATAAAGTTATTGAGAAATTTAAAGCAGGCTTAGGCTACAAAAAGATTTCCCAAGCCTTGAACATCCCACAGAGCAGAACTGTAAACCTACCGAGACAAGGCTGTCCACCTAAACTCACAGGCCGAACATGCACGCGCGCACACACACACACACACACACACACACACACACACACACACACACACACACACACACACACACACACACATATATATATATTTATATATATATTTTACACTTAAAGAAGTGTAAAATCTTGCTGCACTAGATTATGATCACTGCAACCGTAGACCAGCAGCGCTTTCTTATGAGGATGTTCTGGAGGATCTTCCTCTGTCTAGCATGCAGTGCAATCATGTGAGCCTGCCACCATGCTGCAGTCACCTTCTTCATTAACCCTTTCTTTTTACCTTTTTATATTACGGGCGCTCGTTGGGAGTTCGCCTTGTAATCGGAAGGTTGCCGGTTCGAGCCCCGGCTTGGACAGTCTCGGTCGTTGTGTCCTTGGGCAAGACACTTCACCTGTTGCCTACTGGTGGTGGTCAGAGGGCCCAGTGGCGCCAGTGTCTGGCAGCCTCGCCTCTGTCAGTGCGCCCCAGGGTGGCTGTGGCTACAATGTAGCTTGCCATCACCAGTGTGTGAATGTGTGTGTGAATGGGTGGATGACTGAGTGTGTAAAGCACTTTGGGGTCCTTAGGGACTAGTAAAGCGCTATACAAATACAGGCCATTTACCATTACACAACTTTAATAATGTTGCTATTTCAAGTTTTTATTAGGGTTGAGAAAATAGAAAAACAATGTATTAAGAAAAGACACAAAATAATGTAACGGCTGTTTGAGGATTGCATTGGTCTCTCTCCTCTCTCTGCCTTTATATAGCTCCTGACCCCAAGTTCAGACTCAGAATATGACATGCTCTGCATTCCTGGAATTGATTTGACGTGGATACACTCAAAGGGTTATGTCAAATGGACTACTGAATCATGTCAGACTGGTACTGGAGATGGTGACATTTTTTTACCATAAAAACTCACTTGAATGAGTATCTGCAATGAACTCATTAGTTTTTTCCCATCCTAGTTTACTTTCTATTTTCATATTCACTTTTCCTTCCCCATCAACAAAACATGCCAGCCTCAGCTGCAGTAACATATTTGCATGAAATAATATTCAAAATAAATTATTACTCCCTATGGACAGAGAAACTTACATTAGCTCCTCAGTAAAATATTCCTTGGTTTTTTTTGTTGTTGTTTGTCGCTTAGAGTTGTGTATTGTTGACTGCTGCTGGCAGGTTCTGACGAAAATGCAAAGTTTGACTCAGGCTTGGTCTCTGTAATACACTTCAGAAATGCTAAGGGGTCTAAATTATGATTTATCACTTTAAATCTCAAACTGCTATTATAGTGGGAAAAGTCAAGATGGGCATGGCAGTCAGGTAACTGAGTATAAAAGGGAAGTCTTATTGTATGTTATTTGATTGATGGGTTGTATAACGGGGCAGGAGTACACCTTTAAAAACAAAAGTATTCCACAAAAAAATATAACAAAGTTGCTGTGTCTTAATCAATGTATTTTTAATCAATTTTTCTAGACATTTCATGAAATTGCTTCTATATTATTGTCCCCCGACTATTTCAACCCAAGCTGTAACATATACAGTGGGGCAAAAAAGTATTTAGTCAGCCACCGATTGTGCAAGTTCCCCCACTTAAAATGATGACAGAGGTCAGTAATTTGCACCAGAGGTACACTTCAACTGTGAGAGACAGAATGTGAAAAAAAAATCCATGAATCCACATGGTAGGATTTGTAAAGAATTTATTCGTAAATTAGGGTGGAAAATAAGTATTTGGTCACCTCAAACAAGGAAAATCTCTGGCTCTCACAGACCTGTAACGTCTTCTGTAAGAAGCTTTTCTGTCCCCCACTCGTTACCTGTATGAATGGTACCTGTTTGAACTCATCATCTGTATAAAAGACACCTGTCCACAGCCTCAAACAGTCAGACTCCAAACGCCGCCATGGCCAAGACCAAAGAGCTTTCGAAGGACACCAGGAAAAGTATTGTAGACCTGCACCAGACTGGGAAGAGTGAATCTACAATAGGCAAGCAGCTTGGTGTGAAAAAATCAACTGTGGGAGCAATCATCAGAAAATGGAAGACATACAAGACCACTGATAATCTCCCTTGATCTGGGGCTCCACGCAAGATCTCATCCCGTGGGGTCAAAATGATCATGAGAACGGTGAGCAGAGATCCCAGAACCACACGGGGGGACCTGGTGAATGACCTGCAGAGAGCTGGGACCAAAGTAACAAAGGTCACCATCAGTAACACACTACAACGGCAGGGAATCAAATCCCGCAGTGCCAGACGTGTTCCGCTGCTGAAGCCAGTGCATGTCCAGGCCCGTCTGAAGTTTGCCAGAGAGCACATGGATGATACAGCAGAGGATTGGGAGAATGTCATGTGGTCAGATGAAACCAAAGTAGAACTTTTTGGTATAAACTCAACTCGTCGTGTTTGGAGGAAGAAGAATACTGAGTTGCATCCCAAGAACACCATACCTACTGTGAAGCATGGGGGTGGAAACATCATGCTATGGGGCTGTTTTTCTGCCAAGGGGACAGAACGACTGATCCGTGTTAAGGACAGAATGAATGGGGCCATGTATCGTGAGATTTTGAGCCAAAACCTCCTTCCATCAGTGAGAACTTTGAAGATGAAACGAGGCTGGGTCTTCCAACATGACAATGATCCAAAACACACCGCCCGGGCAACAAAGGAGGGGCTCCGTAAGAAGCATTTGAAAGTCCTGGAGTGGCCTAGCCAGTCTCCAGACCTCAACCCCATAGGAAATCTGTGGCGGGAGTTGAAAGTCCGTGTTGCTCGGCGACAGCCCCAAAACATCACTGCTCTCGAGAAGATCTGCATGGAGGAATGGGCCAAAATACCAGCTACTGTGTGTGCAAACCTGGTAAAGACCTATAGTAAACGTTTGACCTCTGTTATAAGATAAGATAAGATAAGATAAGATAACTCTTTATTGTCATTGCACAGTCATACATAGTACAGTAGTACAATGAAATTGGAAAAACTGTCCTACGTCGGCACTACATATAACACAACACGACACGATATGACACATCACAACGTAACAAACAACACAACACAGTATATTAACTTAGTATAAAAAAGAAGAATGTGTATTGCACACTGTTATTATTGCACATTAATTATTATTGCACCTTGTTATAAATATAAATATTATTGTTATCGTTTTAAACATTGTTACCTCCCCCTAAAAAGTCCAGGGAGGTATCCAGTCAGGTCAGCTATTTACATTGATCAGGGCTATTGCCCTGTTGTAAAAGCTGTCCTTGAGTCTATTTGTTCGGGACCTCAGCAGCCTGAACCTCCTGCCAGACGGCAGCAGCTTAAACACCCGGTGTCCTGGGTGTGTGCAGTCCCGTAGGATGCTGCGTGCCCTCTTGAGACAGCGAGTGCTGTACAGGTCCTTCAGGGAGGGAAGAGGATGTCCAATGATTTTTTGGGCCATGTTGATGACCCTCTGGAGTGCCTTTCTGTGTGCTGTGGTGCAGCTGGAGAACCACACACCGATGCAATATGTCAGCACACTTTCAATGGAGCAGCGGTAGAAGACGGTCAGCAGCTCCTTCTTCAGGTCCATTTTTCTGAGGATTCTCAGAAAGTGGAGACGCTGTTGGGCCTTCTTTAAGACCGCAGAGGTGTTAGAGCTCCATTGGAGGTCTGTGTCTATGTGCACACCCAGAAACTTGAAACTGGAGACCCTTTCCACGCACTCCCCGTTGATGCTGACAGGCTGCAGCTCGGACTTCCTCCTTCTGAAGTCAACTACCAGTTCTTTTGTTTTGGTGGTATTGAGGTCCAGGTTGTTGTCTGCACACCAATCTGACAGCCTCTGAACTTCAGCTCTGTATGCAGTCTCATCTCCCCCTGAGATGAGCCCCACCACAGTGGTATCATCTGCAAACTTGATGACTGTGTTGTCTGGGTGGGAACTAACACAGTCATGTGTGTACAGAGTGTACAGTAGGGGACTCAGTACACAGCCTTGTGGAGAGCCGGTGTTGAGGCTGAGGGCTGAGGAAAGATGAGGCCCCACTCTAACTCTCTGTACACGGTCTGAGAGGAAGTCTCTGATCCAGCGGCAGGTGGTGGAAGGAAGTCCAATTTCCAGCAGTTTATCTATTAGTCTGTCCGGGAGTATCGTATTGAAAGCAGAGCTAAAGTCAACAAAGAGCAGCCTGGCGTAACGGCCCTGCACTTCCAGGTGAGAGATGGTGGTGTGGAGCGTTGTAGCAATGGCATCTTCAGTTGATCTGTTAGCTCTGTATGCAAACTGGAGCGGGTCGAGTGTGGGTGGCAGGCAGGACATGATGTGACGTCGGACCAGTTTCTCAAAGCACTTCATTATAACAGGTGTTAGAGCAACTGGTCGGTAGTCGTTGAGGCTGCTAATGTTAGTACGCTTTGGCAGTGGGACAATTGTGGCTGACTTTAGGCACGGCGGGATGCAGGACTGGGACAGTGAAGTGTTGAAGATCTTAGTGAAGACCCCAGCCAGCTGGTCTGCACACTCTTTTAGGACCTTTGCGGTTACCCCATCTGGTCCGGTGGCCTTCCTGGGGTTCACTGCCCTCAGTGTGCGCCTCACCTCATATTCCTGCACTATGAGGCTTGGGCTGCTGCTGTCCGATGTTTTTGCTGCTGCTGCCTCTGGTCCCTTCACCTCAAAGCGTGCGAAGAAGTGGTTCAGCTCCTCTGCAAGCTCCGCGTTACCCTCAGTCAACGTGGTATTGCCAGGTTTGTAGTTGGTTAAGTGCTGAACTCCCTGCCATACCTGTCGTGAGTTGTTGGTGGTGAAGTGGTCTTCGATCCTTCTCTTGTACGCTGCCTTGGCCTCTCTGATGCCTCTTTTCAACTGAGATCTGGCTGCACTGTACTGCATACCATCACCAACCTTTGTTATTGCCAACAAAGGTTATGTTACAAAGTATTGAGTTGTATTTTTGTTATTGACCAAATACTTATTTTCCACCCTAATTTACGAATAAATTCTTTACAAATCCTACCATGTGGATTCATGGATTTTTTCACATTCTGTCTCTCACAGTTGAAGTGTACCTCTGGTGCAAATTACTGACCTCTGTCATCATTTTAGGTGGGGGAACTTGCACAATCGGTGGCTGACTAAATACTTTTTTGCCCCACTGTACCATAACAGAATTCTGAAGGCAGCACATTCACCTAAAATCTGAACATGAAAAATAATTGGTCAGTGAAGACGTCACTCTCCCTTGCAGTTTAACTCAGCTTCTTTTCAAACTAACTTATAGCCCTTATCTGCTCTATGCTACATTCCATCCCTCTTATTCCTTCCCATATGCCTCTTTTCTCCTCTGCTGATCCAGCATCTGAGCTCCTCCTCTGTCTGTTCACCCCAGTCCCTCCATACCTTGTCCCTCCATCCATGCCAGCTCCTCTGACACCCAACATTACTCTAGCAGCAATGGGCACTGCTCCTGGACTGCTTCCCAGCATACAACGTCTCCAAGGGGAGAGTCTATGTGTCACAGCAGATTAATGCCTTGCCCACTGACTGATCAAGTCCCGCTGGTCTGGAACCTGAGTGTACTCTGGCATGGCCCAGATAGGGAGGTGATGCTATCCCGACTCATTGCCACTGAGGTGGTCCGGCCTGGGAAACTGTGATCCATACATTTAATCATCCCGACAGTGTCACGATGAAGTGGTCAGATGCTGTTGTGCAAAAGCCTTTGGCAGGTCTGCAAACACTGGAGAGTTGTGAGTAGGAGGTAATCAAGCTAAGTGGCTGTTTATGAAGAAAGAAAATGGTGAGGTCACTACTTGTGTAATTTAACTGCAAATGCAACATAAACGGTGTTCTTGTGTATGTGTAGAAACATAGAAATATATGGTGACTTTAAGCTGTGCCCTATTTTTATGTGCAAGGCTGTCTAACAATATGAGGAATATGCTTGTCTATTTAAAGCTGTTCATTTTTTACAAAGAAGCAAAGGGGGGTGGGGGGAGTGGGGGGGGGGAGGTTGACTGGGACGGAGATATATGTTTCACCAATCATTAACTCATTAACTATATGGCACTATCCACCTGTCTCTTCCATTCAGTGTGTGGATATTACAGTTTTTTCCCCTCTTTTTTTTAAATACAAAAAATGAACACCATGTTAAAATCAGTTCTAAAATTACCACCTCAGCAGTGCCTGTCTCCTCATGCCTCTTATTAACTGTAAAGGGAAGTGACATGGAAAACATGGAAATTGTCATCTCTAAAAAGCTACTGCAATAATAAAATAATAGGGGGTCATCTATAATCGTCCCTCACCTCAAGATGATGATGTCTTTTCAAACTCAATTACACATTAGCAGGACAATTTCTTCCTTTATCTATCACACTTCATCAACTAGGTCTCAGCTGCATAATATATCCTCCTCATTAGCAGTCACTCCATCACTCACTAATAATGGCCTATCAACACTGTCTCAATGACCAAAGTTACAGCACGACAGAATGAAACATTAACTTATAATGTTAACCCAGGGTCGTGTTTTAACATTGTGGAATTAGATCTGATTTAGCTGAATATGCCCATGAATCAAATATGAAGGGGAATTTTAAACAGTCAAATTTGATTAGTAGAATAAAATTAAAAGAACAAAATCATGAGTACAGAGTGATTAAAAGTCACACAAACCCAGCACTCTAGTATATCTAAAAAACTCAACCATTTGTTTCTCAGCAGAGGAAAAAAAACTCAAACAAATCATTTAAGAACGGTTTAACATAGAGAGAGAGAGTGTGGTGAGGAGGAAAAAGGAAATAAGCAGGACCTGAGGCAGGCACCTTGGTTTATGTGGCCCACCATTACCATAAATGGATGCTGACTGCCTGCAGTCAGGACCAATACACTATCTATAAGGGTTCATTTCTCTCAAATTTACTTTGCAGCTGGTGTGACGGATGGTCGCTAGTCTTAGCAGCCTAAATCAGTTCACTTTCACATAGCTCTTCAGGCATGTCCGCACAGCCAGAGGTGCATGCAATGAGTGTCACATCTCCACCCTCTCTTGTCCACTCCTATTACCTACACAGATGCCATGGCAAATGGCTGGCTCGAGGTTACGGACAAGGGGTCTGTTGTTTTATATTCACATCAGGATAGGGGAGTATTGGGAGCATTCATTCAATAGAACTGTGTAAGAAACATTTCCTTAGGCTGGTGTAATGACGACTATAAAATGAGATGGGAACTTATATCTGTCTCTCTTGCACTGTGAAACACACACATACACACTCACACACACATAATAAATGTCTGCCAAGAAAGCACTTAAGCAAGACTGGCATGGTGAATTTTGATACTACTTGATTAGTACTTTGCATAAGTATTGCATTTTGCTCTTAAGGGCCACAACCAATGTCAAACAGACACTTGAGAATCAACAGCCATTACCGTGTCTCCTCACGTAAACCTAGTTTTCATCACACACCAATTTATCCTCATGGGACCGTCTTGTTTTAGAGCAACTTAATCTATGCCTTGGATTAATTTTATGATGTACAGTAAAATGTGACACCATCTTGTTGTGCATTTTCTTCAACTGAGTCATTATCTCTCTGACGAAGCACATATATTTTCTTGCAGAGTGGTCTGATGCTCGATAATGCAAATGAGTTTTTTAATCTAAGCCTCCCTTAAACTGGTAATTAAATGCATGATTTATAGTCATATGAGAGGCAATAACACTTTGTATGCAAAATATAACCCGATTGCTTGGATGTGATGTGTTTCTTCAATATTTTATATCAAACTGATAATAGCTCAAGCTGGAGTGTGCTGTGGAATTAGCGTTAGTTCTCCCTTACAGGGTTACAGTGTTTGTTGCTTACATAGCTGACCAGAAAAGCAATTTTTTTTACCTGAAATGCACACAGGTACCCACTCCTACCTGTAATAGGCATTATCTACTATTCAACAAGACCTTGTTCTCCATTACGAGGTCAAGGCCCCACACCTGCTTCTCCAGGTGTGCAAGAAGACCCTGATGATGGACTCGTAATGACTTGCCAGACGGAGAGGGCACTACATGCTGCTGCATACTTTACAACCACGTAAAGGCTGATTATTATCATCCATCTTGCTATATGTCAGGATTTAGAGAACTCTAGTCTAGCCTTTCTTTTTAGGAAAAACTGCTTGATATTTTTGATGATAACTAAACATGAGTGATGTATTTTAATTCTGTATAGCCAGAGCTCCAAGGAGGCATTGTTAAGGTCCCTGTGTAAGTTGTAGTTAGTTTCTATATTTTGCTGCTTTTTCTACACATTTTGGTCGTTTAAAGTTTTGTCATCTACTTCTGGTCTGGCTTTCTGCTTGTATTGAATTCCTGCCTGTCCTTCCAGTCGTGGCCCCCTGTATCTTCTGCCCTAGTCTTCCCTCTTTAGGACCCTTGTAGAAATCAGTCATGCCTCCCGGTTTGTTTACTTTTCTGTCTCTGCGTCAATCTGTATTCTATCTCTGTGGCCTCTCTCCCCAGTCTGTCAGGTCTTAGTGTTTGTTTACCTTTTCCCTGTGTTAAGTTGTCTGGTCACCATTGTCTGTGTCTTGTTCCTGCTTTTATTTTGGCAGTCCTTCATCTCATTCATGTTCTGCTTTGCTTCCTGTCTCTCATCACTTAGATTGCTTTCAGCCATCTCCCCCTGGTGTGTCTCTGCTCTGATTCCCTCTTGTGTATTTGTTGTCGGAGTCTTCCTCTGGTTTTTGCCACCTTGTTTATCTCTCCTCATGTATGTTTCCTGTTCCTTCAGCTACATATCCAGTAAGTAACCAGTTAAGACTGCGTTCGGTTTTTGTCTCCGTGCCTGGAATTTGGTTCCACACAAATTGATATATAAGAGATATTGCATCCTGATAATACGAATTAATTATTTTATATTATTATATCATTATTATTTTTTATACTATTATATTATATTTATATTATTATATTATTCAGTGAAGCAGGAAAATATATATATATATTTAATATATAAGGATACTGTTTAGGATACAAGCAGAGTAATTGATAAAAACTTACCAGAGTATGGAAAAAGATATAGCTGGAAGCCAGGTTTGTGCAACTGATAGAATCCTACAGGTTAGGACTTAACACCAACTGCTACAGGTGGTCCAATTTTATATAATATATTTTCAGTCCTTGTGGCCTAATTTCTCAGGAATAGACCAGGATGCTGAAAATGTCTTTGTAATAAAAAACAGTAATCCCATTCCTGCTTACAGCTACCTATCCACTGATGTTTTCCATCAGTGTTTGTCAACTGTAGCAACAGTTGTGAACATAGTTTCCCCATTTCAACATCTGCTCAGTCTGCCCTTCAGTTCAGTCACTCTGATTCTGTTGAACATTCCCTGACCTCGATGTCCTCTATGTTCAACTTGTCAGTGAACAAAGTTTGCTCCAGGCTCGAGGCACCACTGCTTTTCAAAAAGTCTGCAGCTGTTCTTATCCCAAGCAGAAAATCAATTCATGAATTAATTGTCAAGCATGTCTTGCCGATCAATCTTTTACTATAACTATTGTACTTTTACAAGGTCAGTGAACAAAATAAAACAGATGAATAAAAGAGACACTGTGAAGGAGGTTTTTTCCCTTGCAATTTTCACAATTAAGGTTATACACACTACAATGGCTGGATGTAGCTTTGAAACCCGGTTTAAAGGGACAGTGTATCCGAAAATTAATTTACATGTTGTTCCTCTGGCCTGTAGTGTTATTAATCCATGTAGACTCTTTGTTGCTGGTGGAGTTGCCCAGTTTGTGTAAGGGAACTGAGGGACACTTGTGTCATAGTGCTTGGCCCATAAAAATAATACATTTGAAAAGCAATGTCTCTTTCCAGACATCATAACACGGTCTCTTAAAAATATATGTAAAACACTATAGTGAGCATTTTTGCTTATTAACTATCTTCTCAATTACTCCTGCCTGTCTCAGCACCGTACAAAAGGAATATCCATCTATCTTAATTAAAGAGGCTTGTGCATGTAAAATTGTGGCAGGGTGTAAATATAAACGACATTCCCCGAGGCTCATTTGAAATGAGTGAGTTTGTAATGTAATTTAAGGTTCTAAAGCTTTAATTTTACACTCTTTCCATAATACCTGGAAGGTGGTTGAGGGCCGAGGGCATTTTTTGTTTGTTTGTTTATTTTTTCTAAATCGTTGGACTTACTGAGGCTGATGCTATTCTCGACATGGCAGTGTAGACCACATATATAATACTTAACATAATTTTCCCAGCACTTTATTCTGCATATTTATAATTATAAAAAATTATGCTTGCCCCAAGAGTTGCTAAATGTAATAGTCTTGTTTTGCTATGTTGTCTACAGTGACTTCCTTACTGTGTACAATTAACTATGTTTTAATGCAATGCATGTGACCTTTGACATTTTAAAATTTGAAATGCCTCAAAGGAAAAGAAAAAGTCTTTGAAGCCATGCAGTCTGATATGCATATAACACACAGTTAAACATTTTATGCACTATTACCTTTTTCTTTAATGTACGTCGTAAAGCTCTGATTTCTTTAATGGCAGGTCTGCACAATTGTGAAGCATTTACATTCTTATCAGCCAGCACCCCCCCCCCATCAGCCAGAAATGACTGAAGAAGTTGCCAAACATTTCAATCGGGTGGCTTAAAAAGAGCCATTAACTTTGTCTGCCCTACTTCATAGTGATATAAAAGAGAACAAGACCATGGCATTTTAGATGCTTCTGGAGCAGTTGTTTTCCCTAATCTGTTTTCTCTGTCATGTTATGAAACAAGTTTTTCTCATCAAAATGCAGGTCATACATTCAGCAAGCATTTAGCCCTGCTTGTGGCTACCACAGGGAAGCAGCATGAATTTTAGAGTCAAAAATAAATAAATAAATAACATCTCACAAACTCCTTTTTTCCATCTTTTATTCACACATGGCCAAAGTACAGCTTACCCTTCCTCTGCTTTGACCTTCAACGCCCCTCTTTCTGACTTACCGTTCTCTCATCTGAGTGACCCTCATGACTCCTTCGCACTGCTCCTCTCTCCATTTGCACCCTGACCCTGTTCTCTTCTTCAGCAATGCTCATCTCTGGTGACAGCATCCTTTTGACATTAATGACACCACAGAATAGAAAGGCTAATTAAGACCAAATGTTCCCTGCCAACTCCTCATCACCATCTGCTAGGCAGCAGTCAGGTGACTACAAAAAGTTGACAGCGGAAAAATCTGAACTGTTCGGTGAGAAAGTACGTATTTGGTGAATATCTAAAGGTTTTAGATGAGTAGATATACAGTTAAATCTAGTAGAGCATCAGTTCACATTGCACATTGAGAAAAAACCATTAGCTTTGATAATAATAAAAAGTGTTTCTATTCAAAAGGCATAACTTATTTATTATTTTTTCAACCAACAAAGTTTGTTACTCAATTTGCGATTAAAAAGAAATTACACTTGGATGCAGGTAAACATTTGATAATTCTCTGCTGTGCACCAAATATGTCCAAAAAAGGCAACTGAGTGAAAAACCATGGCAAGCTGAGAAGAATCTAAGGTTTCTGTAAAATATATAAACAAAGTGATGACAAACCACTAAATATGGTGACTGGAGGGGATTTCAAGCTCTCTTTATCTTTTCTTTCATTTTCTCTCTGTCTTTATCTCCACTGGAATTCTCCACTTTGATCTTTGAACCTGTAAAATTCACACGGAAAGGCACTCTTGACAGTAAAAGAAGAAGCAAGTGTTGTGAGAAGACAAAGTGAGGGGGTGAGTGAAGGATTAGATATGCAGAACATGGACGTCAAGGGCAGAGGAGGCAGATACAGCTGGAGGCAGCCGGAGGCAGCCTATCTGAATATGTAGCTTTGGAACTGCTAAACTAAACAACCATGTTCTAACTGATGAAAGGATAGAGTAAACACTTGTAAACGCATCAGAAACAATTCTCTTCCTCTCATCCACAGCACAACATGATTTAAGAATCTATTAAAAAAAATGTTCAGAGTTAAAAGGTTAAAACTTTGTTAAACCAACCCAAAAAATTCATATCAAGTCTCAAGCAAGGTATCATTCTTAGTGAATTACACTAATGACATTTCCCTGAGTTTCATATAGATACTATCGCAACCCATTAGAGTTTAGTTTAGTGAGATTGTTGCAAAGTAAAATTCCCACTATATGCTTTTATCTTTGCAGCTATGAGGGGAATTTAAATTTAAGTAGCAGCCTTTGCAATTGTGAAGTTTTCATGTGTCTTAGTCTATTGTCTTTATGATCATCTTTGTTTCCTACGTAGGATGTAACAAAAAGATACTTTTTTTTTTACTATTTTTGATGTTTTTTTAATCAAGAAGAGTTTACATTATATATAAGTTACTAATAGCTGTGTTACGTGCAATGTTTTTACATGAATCAATACAAGTCCTGTTATGTCTCCTTTTATTTTGAGAAATTGTACAAATCTGTCAAAGTGGTGCTGCTTCAACTTGTTTGCCATTTGTCATTTGGAAATCTGGCTAACGTATGGTGAATGAAGTGTTGGTGTAGCAATTAAACTGTTGAGTTTTTAAGGGGCTTTGATATGCACCACAGTTCAAGGTGCTTTCACTAAATGCTCTGCATCAGTAGAAGTGTCCCTCAGTATTGTTTTAGAGAAGATATTTAAAATGCACAAGCTTGTTAATGTCCAAAAGATGATTAGCTTGCCCTTGATCTTGTTCCTCAACTTGATGCATTCCTTGGAAACTGCAGACTAATAGCTGTTGATAGCGGCTCATTTGTACCTGGAAACTAAGCTGGAATGATCAACAATGCCTGCATGTAATTCAGGTCAGTGTGAAGGAGAAGTTGCTCTCTGTGCATGTTTTGAATTCTGTGGTGACATTTCAGAACACACAGTAAAAGGCTGTAGCTGTTGTCATTAAGGTTGTCTGGACAAACCAAAGAAGGTGACCTTAAATCAACCTTAAAAGCAAGAACATCCACGTTTGAATCTGTTGTAAAAGTTTCTTCTCCTAGAATAAAAAAAAAAAACTTCTCCTGTATGTTGGCATTCAAAAATTGAACACTTTCATAGTGTAATGTATCATTAAGTATGTTGTTTAGATACACTCAACAAAAATATAAACGCAACACCTTTGTTACTGCTCCCATTCCCCATGGGATGGACGTAGAGACCTAAAATTCATTCCAGATACACAATATAACCATCCCTCCCAAACAGTGGTCACAAATCAGTCCAAATGTGTGGTAGTGGGCATATCTGCTATATTGAGATAATCCATCCCACCTCACAGGTGTGCCACATCAGGATGCTGATCTGACATCATGAGTAGTGCACAGGTGTACCTCAGACTGCCCACAACAAAAGGCCACCCTGGAATGTGCAGTTTTTTGCGCTATTGGGGGTCTGGGGACCCAGAACCGGTCAGTATCTGGTGTGACCACCATTTGCCTCATGCAGTTCAACACATCGTCGCATGGAGTCTATCAGATTGTCAATTGTGGCCTGTGGAATGTTGGTCCACTCCACTTCAATGGCTGTGCGAGGTTGTTGGATATTCGTGGGAACTGGTACACGCTGTCGTATACGCCGGTCAAGCACATCCCGAACATGCTCAATGGGTGACATGTCCAGTGAGTATGCTGGCCATGCAAGAACTGGGACATTCTCAGCTGCCATCTGCCCTGAACAATGTGAACCATGATTCATCCGTGAAGCGCACACCTCTCCAACGTGCCAGACGCCATCGAATGTGAGCATTTGCCCACACAAGTCTGTTACGGCGACGAGCTGGAGTCAGGTCAAGACCCCGATGAGGACGACGGGCATGCAGTTGAGCGTCCCTGAGACGGTTTCTGACAGTTTGTGCAGAAATTGTTTGGTTGTGCAAACCAATTGTTCCAGCAGCTGTCTGGGTGGCTGGTCTCAGACGATCTTGGAGGTGAACCTGCTGGATGTGGAGGTCCTGGGCTGGTGTGGTTACACGAGGTCTGCGGTTGTGAGGCCGGTTGGATGTGCTGCCATATTCTCTGAAACGCCTGTGGAGACGGTTTATGGTTGAGAAATGAACATTCAATGCACGGGCGACAGATCTGGTTGACATTCCTGCTGTCAGCATGCCAATTGCACGCTCCCTCATTGCTTGTGGCATCTGTGGCACTTTGCTGTGAGACAAAACTGCACATTCCAGGGTGGCCTTTTGTTGTGGGCAGTCTAAGGTACACCTGTGCACTACTCATGATGTCAGATCAGCATCCTGATGTGGCACACCTGTGAGGTGGGATGGATTATCTCAATATAGCAGATGTGCCCACTACCACACATTTGGACTGATTTGTGACCACTGTTTGGGAGGGATGGTTATATTGTGTATCTGGAATGAATTTTAGGTCTCTACGTCCATCCCATGGGGAATGGGAGCAGTAACAAAGGTGTTGCGTTTATATTTTTGTTGAGTGTATTTTTATATTAGCTCGCTGAATTTCTTTCATTTTCCCACTAAACAAACATTATAAACCCAAAACCCATTAAAGAAACGCACACTTCTTTTGAAAGCTTGCATCCAAACAAGTTTATAGACATGTTTAAAATGAGACACTCATTCTTGTATGATTCTGCAATACTGTTAATGAGTCAAAGATTTTCATTGCACATATACAACAGGAACTGACACGCCATCCGGATGCTCTCCCACCATTTTCAAGTTGAACCACAAATGATTGCCACAAATAATTAAAGAGTTATCTAAAATGTAGTCTTACTCAGGAGAACTAGCTTTTAGTTACAGCATAATAAAGTCCCTTCTATATTAGAAAAGTTACTGCATCAAGTAGTATTATAGTGGAATATGCATGTGAGCATCTTCACCTAAATGATAATTCAGTACATGCTGAAATGTGACAAAGACATTTTATTTCAGTCACATTTTAACATTGTTTATCTTTATGTTCACAGAACAGCATACATCATTCAAGAAAAATTTAAATGACACATTTTGCCAGTTCACTTGGTTGCTTTTGGCAGGAACTGATGCATACAGTATAACCATAAAATCCATTGAGCACGCTGTGCCAGAATATGCCGGCATGATCACCATTGAGAAGCATCATTGCTTGCCTATTCTGCCATGTCTTCACATTGTTTCTTATCCTTTCTTTCTTATTGCCAGCGGATTAAGTGGTGCCTTATACCCCATGCCAAGGCCTTTCTACAAACAAACCATTGACAAACAGAAAAAGCAATCAGGCAAATGCAGTTAGAATACAAAGAGAATGCATGTCTATAGACAGTGAAAAAGCATTTTAAGAATCACAGAGCTTGTGAGCATGATCCAGGACATGAATATTCATTCAGTGTTCCTACAGTGTGTGTTTAATTTGTTTTTCATATTATATTTTGCAGAGACAATGGAGGAACGCCATCCCTCACATTGTTATCAATACGTTTTTTAAATATATGTTGTAGTCATTATTTATCCAAGATTTGATCAAATAAATGGGCCAAAGTAATGGACCATGAGCTTAATGAATGGACAAGTTTTTTGGACACAACTGTTGAACTTGTTTCAAAACAGTCCTCTGAGGTCCTAAGAGCTACATTATTGTCTCTATTCGCTACCAGATATTCAGTTTTAAACCATTGACAGTATTGTGAATGTTGCTGTAAACTGACACATGCACTTGCACATGAAAACACACAATCACATTTCATGTCCAAACACAGTCCATCTCCACAGGGGTTTATGTATTGAGTTTTTTGTTGCACTATCACTAGACAGTCAGACCTCACACCACCTAGACATAGAAGAGCTCAGCTTGGACTGTCCAATCTAAGTGGCTCTCCAAGGTGTCTTGTTGAATTTCATTCATTTCGTAGCTTGATAAATTCTTCTTTTTTTTTTAAATGTTTTAAGCAACAGTTGTTTAACTGTCATGTCACCTGCAGCCAAGTATATGATGCAGTGAACCAGGAGGGAATGAAAGCAGATCTGAAAAAGAGCTTGGCCAACAGATCACAAAATATAACAAATATAACACTTAGATGGAAATGTATATCTAATAGCCAGAGGGCAGCAGCAAGACCTTGGCAACACACTTGCTTTGAAGTTGTAGACAGTTACTGTCAGCTCAACAAAAATCCAGTATCTGTTGAACTGACAGTATGTGTCCTTGCTAAAGGCAAGAATACACCTTTGTGCAGATTGCTCAAAAACTCAGTGGCTGTTTGAGGGTTTTACTCTCATATTTGGTTAAAATTAAACTACTTTCTAGTGTCTTGAGGTTTGCCATTAAGCACTGAAGCAGACTGGATATAATCTACACACATTTCCATATTGCAAGTGTAGAACAGTTAAGCTTGTTTTCTAATTTGGTCAATAGGCCCCATTTGGTGACTGACCAAGCTTCTGCGCAGGTACAAGTCAGCAATAATACAAATATCAATATAATGCCAGTTTTATTTATATGTCAGGCCTTTTGTGTTTACACTTCTACGATAAGGTTTTTGGTCCCAGATGTTCTGCTTCTGGATATTGAACAAAAGTGCAATAGCAGTCCAGACAGCTTTGACCAACTTACTTTACAAATGCAGCGACAGAAGAATTTTAAATTTTGGCTTGTGTCAGGAATGCAATACACATGCACATGCATGGTCAAGCTCACACAGCTCTTCTGAAACTCCCTGCCTTTTACCACTTTGATTGTGATTTATTTTCTCCTACTAGAAACTTGGATACATTTAGCACTACATCTGTGTCAGCTAAGGTTAATACTAATTATTACCAAACACATCATCAACCTTTTGCAGTAATTAGATTGTTCTTTTTTAGTAAAATAAATGCTTGTACACACAGAGTGATTAATAGGTTTTCCAAAATTTGAGCAGTTGCTGTTAAGCACTGGTCAAACAGCATAGCTAGATTAACTAATTTGTAATGTTTTAAAACATAGATTTAATAAAACACGTAAATGACCTTCTCTACTTTTAATGCATTGCAAAGGCAACTTATAATTCATAGGATTTTCGATTTATCCCTTGAATCGGGATAATATGTTTTGAGCTTGATCAAAGCTCTTAAGACATTTCTTAAACTAAATAAATCCACACACCATTCCCCGTGCATAATCAAAAGCACAATTTCTGTTCTAAGCAGAATTATTATGGGGGACTGTCAGTTTATTCAATCACATAAGCAGTTTAAAAAGATGTCTGCTATTTTCTGTTTTGCAGCATGATTGTGAATGTTTCTCAGATATGACAGATGGCAATGCTGTAATCACTTCCATAACTAAACTATGTGGAAGACAGTTTTAGTAGAGACACTATTTAATGTCAACTGTGTTCCGCTGAAATTTCAGAAATGTAGATCATGTTGACAACTAATACTGCACCCAGCTTGGGTTCAGACCTTGTTAAATTCATTTCACATTAAAAAAGAAGGAAGGCCATACATACAGCTTAACAACAAGAACATCTTTTCTGAGAAGGAAAATAATAATCCCAATGAGGTTAAGCATATATAAACAGACAACTGGTATAAAAGTAAATAAAAACATTAAAAAAAAAGTTTTACATGAAATTTAAAATATTTAAATTTTATTCATTCATTCATTCACTGTATTTGTTAATAATTAAATGCTACAATTAGTGTCAGTTACAAACCTTTAAAAAAAGATCCCAAATGTTGTCTTTTTCATATGGTTTATGGCAACATCCTATGTTTCATGTCTTATTCAAATGTTTGACTCACTTAACTGCTTTGGTTTGTCTGTAGCAGTAAAAGACAGATTAGACATTTAGACAAAAAACCTCAAAAACAACCTCAAAAATTCAATTCATTTCCATTCTTTGAGTCTCTGCTGTCAAGTTGTAGGTTAATGAAATCTTAAATGTGGTCAAGGAAGTAAAGGTACTGCTTCTTCAAAATGCAGAAAAAGACGGAATAATTGTGTGGCGGGGTGTGGTTTGCGATGCTGCTGCAGGTTCGATTGACACCACCTGCACGGCATTGCAATCACGCCTTGCAGGCGTCCACACGTACATAGGTATTTTTGAAAACAGGGATTTTCCGTTTTCGTTAAAAAAAAAACAAACCCGTCCACACGTAAGTCCACCATTGTAGAAATCTATTTCACTACCCGATCCGTACCAGAAACCCGATCGGTACCACGCTTGTGCGAAAGGCTTCTACTTCCGGTCAAAGGATAGTTACAGGTCAGAGTATCTGTTAAGATGTTAAGAATAATAAGTACCTCTTAAAATTTTTGCAATAATGAAACATTTCAATATAATGAAGACAAAAACGAAAAATAAAAAGATAGTTACGGATCAGGACTCCATAATCCTTACTGCGCATGTGCAAAGTCGGACCGTACAAATCGGGTCTGTCACTACCTGATCCGTACCGGAAACCCGATCGGTACCCCGCATGCGCGAAAGGTGTCTACTTCCGGTCGAAGCATTTTACGATAGTTACGGGTCAGAGTATCTGTTAAGGTGTTAAGAATAATAAGTATCTCTTAAAACGTTTCCGATAATGAAACATTTAATATAATGTGGACAAAAACAAAAAAATAAAAAGATAGTGACAGACCAGGGCTCCACGATCCTTACTGCGCATGTGCAGGGGTTTTCTTCTTCTTCTGTTCGTTTAATGGCAGTTTACACCCCAGTGTTCGAGGATACTGCCACCTGCTGACTGAGCGAATGAACTCTATTGTAAACTGAATTAGCGTCATTACAAACGTGTGTTAAATTTGATTTAGTGATAGTCGAGTGTGTTTATGCTTGTCTGTGTGGAGAGGATTGATTGGAATAGTGATGATGTCCGCTATCACTGTCAATTGCCAGTAAACACTTCATCTGGCTGCTGAATCTTCACGTGACATATTACAAAGTCTGTATTATTAACTCTGTAATTAGGCATCATTCTTCTTATTTTACGGCGCTGTTGTTCGGGGAACGCTCTCTGTTAAGGAAAAAAGCGTGAATTTGTTTGTATATGGATTATCCATAGTTTAAATGTCCCGGTAGTCGAAAAGGAGGCAGAGTTGTTGAAAAATGCTAGGAGCTAACTGGGCGCTAACCGTATCATTCAAATATATTGAATGTTGCAATGCTGGCAAAGAGAGGAAGTGACGTAAGATTTGCGCATGCGGGGTACCGATCGGGTTTCCGGTACGGATCTACCCGATCCGTACCACACATGTGCAGATGTTTTCTTCTTCTTCTGTTTCGTTTACTGGCAGTTTATTCTCCAGTGTACGAGGATACCGCCACCTGCTGACCGAGCGAATGAACCCTATTATAAACTGAATTAGTGTCATTTCAACTGCTTGTTAAATTTGATTTAGCGATAGTCGGGTGTGTTTATGCTTGTCTGTGAGGAGAGGATTGTTGGAATAGTGATGATGATGTCCGCTATCACTGTCAATTGTCAGTAAACACTTAATCTGGCTGATGAATCTTTACTTGACACATTACTAAGTCAGTATTATTAAGTCTGTAATTAGGCGCCATTCTTATTATTTTAAGGAGCTTTTGTTCAATCGGGGGACGCTCTCTGTTGAGGAGAAAAGCATGAATTTGTTTGTATACGGATCCATTGTTTAAATGTCCCGATCAGTCGAAAAGGAGGCAGAGCTGTTGAGAAATAATATTAGCTAACTGGGCGCTAACCGTGTCATTCAAATATATTGAATGTCGCAATGTTGGCAAAGAGAGGAAGTGATGTAAGATTTGCGCATGCGGGGTACCGATCGGGTTTCCGGTACGGATCAGGTAGTGACACACTGAAATAATAACGTGGCGCACAGTGTGACGTCAAAAAAGGCGCACACCTTTGACGCTGCGTTTTCTCAGTTTTCCTCATCCACACGTAAATGCAAAAACTGAGTTTTTGAAATCTCCACCCTGGCAGGAGTTTTTAAAAATCTCTGTTTTCAGTGACTGAAAACGCCGTTTACATGTGGACAAAAGGTGCAAACGCATAGAAAAATCTGTCTTTTCAAAAATACCCGGGTACGTGTGGACGTAGACTAAAGTTTGGAGTTTTGGTGGCATAGAGGCATTCCATCCACATCCCAAAAATCAACTATGTGAGCAGCAAAAGCGTAATAAATTCCAAGAATTAAACTAATTCAGACTTGCATTAATTAATTTAAGTCAACACAAGTATGCACATATTATTATTTTTTTACAATAGTCCATGACTCACTTTCTGTTTTTTACTTTTTAAAAAGATTTTGAGTAAGCGTGTCTCTTGATATCATGAAAATCCAGTGTGTTCATATTGGGCACTTCTGAAATAAAAAAGGAAACGACACATAAAACTGAACCCTGGGTTGCATAGCTTTAGTACAACTATTAAAGAAAATAGCAGATGCACAGTACTCATTTTCAGGAACTGGGCTGTCAATCTTTGTAGAATCATTCCTCAGGGGACATGCTCTCTGTTTTGCAAAAAAAGAGAGACACTGGGGTAAATTCACATACCAGTATCGTCATGTATGCAGTCTTCACTGCCTATGCAGTAGGGATTTCTCTTGTCACCACTGACATCAGAAGTCAGCTTATGTACTGCAGGTGTGCCATAATACTCAACAGATCTTCAGCGTCTTACACCAGGATTAGAAGTTGTTTTGATTAAGTGAGCTTTAGGTAACTCAAGGGATAATAGTCTGCAGATGCCCTTTGCTTACTTCTTAAGATTAGAAGTTGAGTGACTTGGGGAACATTAAACATTGCCATAGTTTGAAGGTCTCTTACATCCTTTAAAGCTGCACTGTGCTAAATCTTCTTTGCCATTTCTTACAGAACTTTCATTGCCACTTTTAGGTACAAGTGTCTCATTATATTACAGTTTATTGCACTGTTGGTTGCAGGGAAGTATTTGTGACAGAAACTAAAACCCTGTTTTGCTGTTTAAAGTAGACAAAACTTTATATTTTTCACAAACGTTTTGCAAAGATGATTTTAAATGGTGGTTTATCACATTGACAAGTATTTCAGGATTACTCAAACATTCCATTACCAGCATTCACTACTTGGGTTTGGTTAGCTCTGCCCTGCATTTATCCATTTAAATCTCCCCACTAGGTCACTTGCTCTTACCTTTGCATTTCCTCTTTGTGATCATGCTATGAACAAAAATAAAGTTAAAAAAAGAAGAGAGCAAGGACATGGATGCAAATGGAATTAATGACACACAAACTAAAGAGTAAGTAATAAAGCAGTAATCATTCACAGACACTATTTGAGCTGCTATTGCAGTTCTCACTAAAGTTATTCTAAAGTTCTTGCTAAAGATCCATTGTACTGCAAACAAAATGAATATTTAAAATGAGGTATGTTGATCTTAAAGTTTTCAGTGTGACAGTAGTGGTTCTCTTTTACATGTCCAGATTATCATCATAACTTTAACCTTGTCTGTACTTTGTTGCAAACACAGACGTGAACAAGTGGAAACACAATGGTCAACTAGTCATTACGGTTATAATTCTTTGAAGTCCAGTTATACTTGTTTGAAGTCCATCACATGAGGCGCATGCACAGTTGGGACATTCCCATATGGAAAAGAAATAGTAAAAACTTATATGATTTACTCATGAAAGTGGCCACTTTCTCATTACTTTCATATATTGTTTTAATAAGTATCCAAAACATACAAGTTTCATTATATAATTTTTCAAGGGATCTTATACAAGTTTCACACAAGACAAATACAAACTTTATAAGATTTATATATATCTTTTCCGTATGGGTTGTAGTGGACAAGTCTGCAGTCTCAAAAACTTGTCAAACACAGAAATTTCTACGTGGACTCTCGTGCTCACCGTCTGATGATAAAAGTCTCTCTCTCTCTCTCTCTCGCTCTCTCTCTCTACACACACACACACACACATACATATGCTAGCCATTAGTGTGAATGTGAGTATGAATGGTTGCCTGTCTCTCTGTGTTAGCCCTAAACAGACTAGGGACCTGTTTCGTTGACTCACTGACCCATGACGGATTCTTCTCAAGAATAAATAGATGTGAACGCTTGACACTGAGGTAAGCACTGGGCTGACAGCCTACACTAAAGAGCTAAAAATATAATACAACATAATACTTAATTGACACTGTGATAATATAGAAAACACACACACCACATTACACATTGAGTGTTTGTTTTTATTTTCAATCAGTTTCTAATGGAGCTTTCCAGCTACCCTCCTCCAGCTTCACACCACACACAGTTCTCTTTTCTGGTCCCAGCGACATACTCAAATGGGATGACATGATCAGATGATGGCGGTCAGGTGTGTGAGTCAGTCTTCTCTGATACCACACCCTGAATCCACTGCTCCATCTCTTATCTGCAGCTGAGCCACAAAACCCCATCGCCCAGCTTAGGCTGGGGAGACATCCGGTCTACACCCGCCCCAAAAACATACATACACGCACACACACAAAACCCTGATGAAATCAACCATGACCATCTGTGCCCCTGGCCTTTGGACCACCTTGAACTTAAAAGGCTGGAGAGCCAGATGCCACCAGGTGATACGGGCGTTGGTATCCCTCTGCAGAGGGGCATGATACGACCACAGAGTGAAAAGGTGGCCCAGAAGGTAATAACAGAGAGAGTCGACTGCCCACCAGATGGCCAGGCACTGTTTTTCTACTGTGCTGTACCTTGCATCCCACTCCAAAAAGTTTCCTGCTAATGTAAACAATTGCGCGGTCGTCATCCCTTACCTGCCAGGACAAAATGGCCCCCAGCCCTCTGTCCGAGGCGTTAGTTTGCAGAGAGCCTTCTTCCCCTGCATAAACTTGTACGAATGCCGCCTGAGACGGCTCTGTCCATTGGACCTCTGTTTTGGTTTTGGGAGGCGGGCAGGATGTGATGGCTGCTGTTTTATCTATCTGTGGATGCACCTGCTCACCTCCCAAGTGGTACCCCAGATACTGTACCTCCCTCTGTCCAGCTGCACACTTCTTCAGGTTGGCCGTGAGCCCCACCTAACTCAGGAACTTCAGGACCACAGCCACCTGCTGCACATGCTCTGCCCAGGTGTCGCTGTGGATAAGGACATCTTAATAATAATAATAATAATAATAATAATAATGGATTGCATTTATATAGCGCTTTTCGAGACCCTCAAAGCGCTTTACAATTCCAATATTCATTCACTCTCACATTCACACACTGGTGGAGGCAAGCTACAGTTGTAGCCACTGCTGCCCTGGGGCAGACTGACAGAAGCGAGGCTGCCATATTGCGCCATCGGCCCCCCTGGCCATCACCAGTAGGCGGTGGGTGAAGTGTCTTGCCAACGACAAAGACAGACAAAGCTGGGGATCGACCTGGCAACCTTCCGGTTACAAGATGAGCTTCCCAACTCCCTGAACCACGGTTGTCCCCCATTTTCCAAGTAGGCAGCAGGGACGAGACTGCTGTAGTGGGTAATTACTGGGGGCGTCAGGCCTCACAAGAAGGCTGAGTGCAGCACAGACACTACAGACACACACTGCAACAACAGGTTATTAAACCCTGGCCAATCTGTCCCCAGAATAACAGGATAATTGTGAAGATCCCCATGAGGTCCAGGTGGTCCACTACTGCTGGTGGACATCTTCAAAGCTGCTGCTCGCTGCTGTGGGCAAGCTGAGAGTCACCGGCTGGGCTTCACTTGACAGCAGCGGGAGCAGCCTCAGTGTCCACGCCTCCTCCTCAGCCCAACGGCACGCCTCTGCCATGGCCTGAAAGATGTCCAGGAAGGACCAGGGGTCCTCTCCCTTCCCCATACATAGAGGGACATGCTGGGGCCAGCCGATCGTTGGTCGACATACTTAAATGAGGAGACATGATCAGATGCTGGAGATCAGGCTTGTGAGTCAGCCTCCCTTAAGACCACACCCCAAACACACTGCTCCACCCTCCCCCCTGCAGCTGAGCCACAATCCACACTCCCACCATAGACATATATGTATATTTTTATTCCTGATTTATTTTTATGTGTTTCTTTTACACACATGTTAAAAGTGTGTACAAAAATATACAGAGATTAATTAAGAGGTTAATTCCAGATTAATGCAGAGATTAATTCCATTCTTTAAGAGACATAATGTCAGACCTCTATCAGCAATACAAATGAATACTTTTTCTAAATTATGCAAAAAGTTTTATTTATCTTTAGTCAGATGCATGCATGCTTACATTTTGTCATGAAATACTAACATACTATAAAACATGAGGTCCTGGCTGAAAAATCCTTCTTCATCATCATTCTAAAATAGTCAGATGTCTATTCATGTCTATTCATATTAATGTACAGAATTCACCTGCTTGCTGCTACTACTGCACATTCACCCAGTGTATATACTATATGTAGATATATATAATGTTCTTCCTCTACACCCCCCCCCCCCCAATTTTTGCACATGTCGAGGAGCGTGTCAGGCTACATTTCACTGTGTGTTATACTTGTATAACTATGCATGTGACAAATAAAGAACCTTGAACCTTGAACCTTCTACTGAGCACTTCCTCTCAAGTGTGAGAATACTGGGCAATCGGGTTCAGGGTGTTATACTTTGCATTTTAGTAAGCACATCAAATACTGTAATTCTCAGTAAGGTTACACGATGGCAACCCTTTTGGGGTACCCAGGTGAGTGCAGAGGATTAGGAAAACACAAAGAGGGTTGGAGAAATGGCGCCGCTGAGGGGGTGCTAAAACAATTAGGCCACAGGTGAAAATCAGGTGAAAAATGTGTACAGGTTTCCTCACTGTTGTTTCAAACAGATGAAAAATATATAATATATAAACAAAATATATGATTGTTAAAAATTATTTCTTTAAATGTACAGTATCAAACACTAACACTGGATAGTTTTTTTGTTTCGGGCTGTTTGTTTTCAGGCTGTTCTCTTTTTGGGGCGATCGTGGCTCAAGAGTTGGCAGTTCGTCTTGTTGCCGGTTCGAGCCCCGGCTCGGACAGTCTCGGTCGTTGTGTCCTTGGGCAAGACACTTCACCTACTGGTGATGGCCAGAGGGGCCGATGGCAAGATATGGGGCAGCTGTGGCTACAACTTGTAGAAACACATGACTGATAATTGTTCTGTTTTAAGTTTATTTTATGATATAGATTGGAACATGAGTGGGGAAAACTGAGCATTTTTAAGTTTTGTATAGTATCTTGACACATGAAATGTATCAAGATAAAGGGGGGTTTAGGGTTTATTAATTTAATTGTTTAATAATTTAGGATCATTTTAGGACTTTTGGGGTTTTTGATCATTTGGATATGGTAAAACTGAAACTGTTATTTTTAAGTTAAGGTTAAAGGATTAAAGAACTGAATCCTGTTTAGAAGATACAATACCAGGGTTCAAAGCTGTGAATAAATCTTAGAGGGAAAATTAGTGAGGGTTGAAGGAGTAGAACAGGTTTGATTTCTTTTTTGATCTTTAGAAGAAGTGGTTATAATGTAGGCTTACACAGACAGATATTACACAGAAACACACATGACAGTATTGATTCCAGGCAAAAGGCCTCAAATTCATTTAGCTTTTAACTGAACTTAAAGAAGGACCAAAGAGGAAGGAAAGCATATATTTTGGTTAAGTCTGATAAATTAGAATTAGAAGGTATTGTTACATTAAAATGAGCAAAATGAAATAAAAAGGCTATACCAAAAACAGGTGATAACATAGGAAATGTGAGGTTAAAATGAAGTTAACACATAGGACGTTGAAGAATATATATAAATACAAGTCAATAAGTTAAGAAGATAATTAGGATCATGCTTTTGATTACAGAGTCCCAAAAAGGATAAGTTAGGGAGAGGCAGGAAAAGGTGTTTTGTTTCCTTTGCAGAAGATCTCAGCGACCACAGGAGGGGCGAGGATCCTGGAGATCTCGAGGCCTGCTGAACCACCAGAGAGGGACCGAGAAAACCTAAGCTTACACATGGAGTGTTCTCGAATGGGAGCTGGTTGAGCCAGAGGACGGCTAGAGAGGGTCTGAGCGAGGACACAATGTATTGCGACCTCTGGTGTGCCAGAGGTCGAGAGAGGGAGTGTGGAGCAGGGAAATTATTTTACTGCTATGGTTAAATAATTGTCATCATTACCATTGCATTAATAATATAATCTGGAGTTTATATTGCATTCAGGGGTTGAACAGTGTGTCTTTCAGAAAGGCTAAAAGTAACAGGACAGGAAACAGGCTTGGAGGGTTTTGCAGAAGTGGAAGTTATTTTGAGCAACAGGCTAAGACGAGGCTTTAACAATGTAACAGATAGCTTTAAGAAGGCCTTAAGCAGTTATGACTATTTTATACACAATGCATATCTGTGCTTATTTGAGTTGATGTTCAGGTTCATTAATGGTCTTAAGCTTCATCTAGTGAGAGTGTCTAGATGATCCATGCTGAGGGAAAACTAGAACATAGAAGGAATTGCAATACATGCTTACAAAACACTTATATATCAGGTCATTTTATATTAAGGTTTTAGTAGAGGTTCTTGGTTAAAACATTTATTTAGTAGAAGACATACACATAGTCTCAGTGAGCTTCTGGTAAAAGGTCAGAAGTGCAACAGGTGAATTGAGAAAGAGCATGTGAGGTCGTGACACACACACATGAGTTAAATTTATTTAGAGGAGAGATTAGTCATGTCTGGTTGTAACTGCAAAAGTGTCTCGGTAAAAGAGGAACCGTCCTTGTTGTCTCGGCAAGAAAGAGGAACAATTCACTTTAAGACAAGAACGGAAAGTACCAGCCATGAAAATAGAAGATGATTTTCTGGGTGAAAAGCCATTGTGGTGTTGATCTGATCTATGTATAAAATGTATCTGTGACGCATGAAGGGGCGTCAGTAAATCGTCTTGTTGCCGGTTCGAGCCCCGGCTTGGACAGTCTCGGTCGTTGTGTCCTTGGGCAAGACACTTCACCTACTGGTGATGGCCAGAGGGGCCGATGGCAAGATATGGGGCAGCTGTGGCTACAACTGTAGCTTGCCTCCACCAGTGTGTGTGCGTGTGAGTGAATAGTGGAATTGCGCTATATAAATGCAATCCATTATTGTTATTATTATGTGTTTCTTTGTAGTTGCAAATAAAATTGGCTTACCTAGAATTACCTACATTATCTCACTTTTTATGAAATTTTTGAGATACAGTTAATTTTCAAATTCCAGTGTCTTTTTCCATTTTCTATTGTATTTATTAGAAATTTATTGTAGCCAATGTAGAAAGAGGAACTTGTGGCTCAAGGTGTTGAGTCTCTCAAGAATGATAAATGATGATTCACATATGTAAGTGATAAAAACTCAGAACTGAGTTCAGTATGCTGGGCCAAAACTCAGTGTGAGACTTTTCTTTAGGTTTGCACCACCTGCATGGATATTTCCAGCAGCTGCTCTCATGCCCTAAATCTTGAAACTCTTCAGTTAGTTGGTGCAAAGGGATCTTGGACACGGTCATAACCATTACTGTTCACTTCAGAAGTAGGAGATGAAGTGGTGGCTTAGTGCGGCAAGGTTTGTATGAAGAGATCTATCCTGAGCAAAGTCTCAGACAAGTAACTAGTCAATAGTTCAAGTCATAGAAATCGTGATGTTAATGGGGAAAAGTTTAGAGCTGATGTGTTGCTTTTGTTCTTGTTTTTCCTAACAGTTTGCTTTAAGAAAAAACATTTTAACAGAAGACCGCTTGCCTCAGTAGTTTTCTGATTATTATACGTTTTTCCATGTTTTGTGTAGTATGCAGTAGTATTTTGAAAACCCCTTGGTAAAAAGATATAGAATAATACCATACAAATCTAAGAGCGGAAAATATTTATTCAGTGATATATTACAATATGTAAATAAAAAGTTGCAATTCATTTTCCAACAGCAAGGCAGACCTGAATAACTTCAGTAAATTTAAGTTAGAAACTGTGGCAGCAACAAACCAAGCCATGTCTGGGTATGTTTATCATATTCTATTGTCTTCTGGGGAAAGTTACTTTCTAACTGTTTTTACTGCAGATTGTCTGAGTTATACTTCCAAAAACAAGATGTGCGGAAAATCCCAATTCCCTTTCGCCATCTTCTTTCTCTGTGTACTGAAAGCTCTGATTACTTGTGCATTTCACCCTATATTATATTTTTACGTTGAAAATGTGTAAAATGTGATCCACGTTCAGTGTCAGATTACTCTGGAAGAATGTGTTGATGCTTTTCTGCTTAATAGCACAAGTGTCTTCCATTCTGTGCCAATAAAGTGTGAACATACCTGCTTCAACTCATGCATGGCCAGCGTTTATAATGACTGCCTTGTCTGATGTGATTGTGTATACTCCAGATGTTGGAAATATGCAGCTCAGGGGAGCATTTAATTTTAAAATGCAGCTCTAGTTTCATCATCCAACTAATAGTTTGGTCCAGAAGCTCTTGCAAACAACAGCTGCCACTTCACATACCACAATGAGGTGACAGGTGCCACCTAACATTGCAGTTTTATGTTAATAGTCAAGCTTCTAATCAGTTCATCAAAACAGGTAGTCTTCATACGCTGGGTTGGTTGAAGATAAGGGCCAAAGAGCTAGCTGTTCAATGTCAACTGTTATTGGTTGGTGTGCAGTTTCAAGGAAGACTGCATTCAGTGCACTGTTGTGCTTTTTATAGCTTTAGTCCGGATAATTAGTATTGCCATTGTTTAGCAGACTTGTCTCACTACATTACCCCGTTGTTCGCATGTATTATCAGTTTGAAATCAGAGTGTAGATTACTTCTCTAAATCTAAAGGGAGTGTTCATAAGCAGACTTGGATTTGTATATTCAGTCTATTTTTGCATACTCCCAAAGAGGCGCAACAAACCATCTGCTGTTTAGATAGACTATGACCTCTATGTCTCTCCATGCCCAAGCACACCACCAGACCATATCCATCAATACAGTCTGCCCGGTTGTTAATCTCTGAGCAAAAGACAAGGAGGTTATCATCACATGCCATTTGAAGGGATGGGCCCACTGGCAAATTCCCAACGTAGGCGTTGTCTCACTTGGTGAACCCTTTCACTGTCACTTGCAGGACACAGCATGCGATTAATACATTGCCATGCTTTAGCAGTGTGACAGTCCTGATGTCTGCACAGTAAGGACCTTTAGTATATTTAATATGTTTAAACAATTTAAAAACAGCTTTTGTTTTGTCTTTGTGACAGGAGAACACTGGTGACCCGAGCTGTATTCAGTATTCAGTGGGCATTCTCGGACCGTGCGTGGTTGGTGGCCCTTTCAAGAGGCAAATGAAAAAATAATAAAGAAAGAAACTTACAAGGATTGTTTTCTCTTAAACTTTAGATCCAGAAACAGTGTGTTGTACACTTGGATACAAAGACACTTTCAGGCGTGCATGAGTTTATTATAGTTTCCCCTAAACGTTTTTTTGCTCTGGAGATACAGAAACATAAACATTTCAATTCAGCATTGCTTCACTCTGCAAGCCATCTGTGCACTTAATGACATACATGATAAGGCTTCATGTTACTCCTGAACGTATGTTAACAATATATATATATATATATATATATATATATATATATATATTACACATTATCATTGTCACATTTTCAATATTGTGCACATTCACATAACTGCTAATTTAGATAACTGCTGGTACTTATAGTTTTATACACTTATTCCCTGAAACACTGTTTATGTACATTAACTGCAAACTCTGACATTAATGTTGTTTACATTCACTACTCTTTAGCATGTTTCTTAACATCTGTGCTGCTTTGCCTCTACATCCTTACATCACATTTGCATACCTGCAAATACAGGAACACAAGCACTCCAGTCTGGCTGCAGTCTGCGGCATGTCCGTGCATAAAACAACACAGGACCCCTGCAGCCTTCTCTAAGGGCTCCCGAGCTGACCCCCCAGTGCCTGTGTGAGCTCCACTCATGAGGATTATAATTAGCCTACTAAAATATTACAATTGAATTGCCTGTGAGCATTTTGTAAGTCAGCGTGAGGATAAATGAACATAGTACCACCAACAATACTGTCGGTCCCACACATTTTTATTGAAACACACATATACATATTTGTATTGGAACAAAATGATATCATGGGTAGAAAAAAGTAGAGGGCTGTTTTATAAAAAAAATTGTATTATTTAATTATATTAAAACATTGCATTTGCACTACCTGCAAGTTGTTGAGATAAAAAAATGACATGAAATCCAGCCTGAAGGTTACCTGTGTCAGGAGCTCACAATAGCAGTGAATTTATGACCTGAAACTATGCTTGGATATAAATGAAGGAGTGAGTTTACTGTCATCAGTAGAGGAGCTGTTGCCCTTTACAACTGAAGAAGTGAGTATCCAGGGAGGTAAATTATGCCCTTTCACTTGATCTGTTGTCTTCTTAACAGTGAATAAGGTTCACAATTATATATAGAAATGAACCTTTCACAGGGAATTGTTTTTTTTTTTTTAATTGAGTCACATTACTTTTCATTTACACATTCAGGTATGCCATGTTTAACTGCTAATAAAAACAGACTGATCATAAAGCAAGTTGACAATCCACACCAAAGTATTTGTACTCAGGAGTCTGTAACTTGATGATTTTTAGTGACGCATACCCAGTGTTGGGAAGGTTACTTTTAAAATGTATTCCATTACAGAATACAGAATACATGCCCCAAAATGTATTCTGTAACGTATTCCGTTACGTTACTCAATGACAGTAACGTATTCTGAATACTTTGGATTACTTAATATATTATCATGCTTTTTACAACAACGTGAATGTACTATTGCTGTGTGATTTATTACTATTACTGAAGGTCCGCGACTCCGAACTGTAGTAAAGGGACCTCTGACTAATACGCCGGGGTCCCTGTCGGCTGGTAGCCGAAAAATAGCTCTACTTTGTTGTCTGGGTCAACTTTTCTTGCGAGAGACAGAGAGAGGCGTTGAAAGACTGCTCCAACGGAACTTATTGTATTCGGAGGAAAACACGAACACAGTGTACAGTCGAGTCTTAATAGCTTACTTACAACTGGGCTCGTCAGGCACTCTTCTTGGCTGCA
This sequence comes from Aulonocara stuartgranti, assembly GCF_965226115.1. Taxonomy (NCBI): domain Eukaryota; kingdom Metazoa; phylum Chordata; class Actinopteri; order Cichliformes; family Cichlidae; genus Aulonocara; species Aulonocara stuartgranti. Next base: position 63,150,978 of record NC_138945.1, on the reverse strand, counting down.
GTGGTTATTATTATATTTACATGCTTCCAGCTCCCGTTTTTCCTCGATGACAACTCGTACCTTTCCACTCCCCTTTTTCTCCCTCCTCGCGCTCACAGACCCATAACGTGTATGGCAGTCCATTCTCCCTGCAACACGGACTACACTGCCCATGATGCTACATTCTTTAGAGCTATGCTTGTAGCATTCTGCCTGTTAGCTTAGCACAACAACAACAAGGAAAAGGCGCTCTCTCACCCAGGAAACACACAGTCGCAGAGAGAGAGAGAGAGAGCGTCGCCCTGTAACCATGGCAACCGTAACTAGGGATGGGTATCGTTTAGGTTTTATCTGATACCGGTGCCAAATCGGTACTTTTGAAACGGTGCCGGTGCTCAAACGGTGCTCAAACCGGTGCTTAAAGAATGGAGAACACAAAATTGGTCCAAAAACCTCTCATGTTCAGCTGTTTTTTTTGTAAAAAGATAACAATGTTAGCCTTTTCTGCAGCTATGGGGCATATATGGTATCACTCTTGGCTGGAAGCAGTGCTTAAACAATGGAAAAAACACAAACTTTGTCCAAAAACCTCTCATGTTTAGCTGTTTCCCTCTTTTTCTTTGGTCATTTTAGCCTTTTTGGCCAGGGTGAAGGGAGTATCTGCCATCAAACAAGAGGACAGCCGCATGTAGCTATGATGATGTTTGCTAGTTCACCTTACATGCATTAATGTAATAACGTGGTTAGCCTACTCAACGTAAATTACACACGAACAACATGAAGCTACTCACGCAGAGAAGAACGGCTGCTGCTGCCATCAAATACGGCGCATTTCTCGGCTTTTAAAAAAAAAACGCTATGCGTCGCCAGGTGTTTCATCGGATTCGAGGTGTTACTTCCTTTGACAGTATCACAGTATCAGCTTAAAGCACTTGTTGCAGGCTGCTGAGTTTGCATATTTTGCTGTGAAGTACAGCCAGACTTTTGACCGCTTCGCCTTGGGCATTTTTAGTCTGTAGCTCTGCATAAAAGAACGTACGTACCTGGCCCCGCCTACTATCCTCGGAAACGTAAAATGATTGGCTAGAAGTGTATCACAGCTCAGGAAAAAAAAGCACCGAAATAAAGCACCGAAATGTGCGCTGCTTTTCGGTCTGGTTACTACCGTTTATGTCATCCCTAACCGTAACGCTGCCGCCTGGAACAGCAGAACATAGCTGTCAAACAAAACCCAAACAGTCCTGACCCGCGACAAAATGAAACAGGAAAGTACCGCAGTGTAATCCATTTATTTCAACAAAGTAACTGTATTCTGAATACCACCTTTTTAAACGGTAACTGTAACGGAATACAGTTACTCATATTTTGTATTTTAAATACGTAACGGCGGTACATGTATTCCGTTACTCCCCAACACTGCGCATACCTGGATATGTTGACGTTACATACTTATCACTTGAGCTTGGTCTTCCTTCTAGCTCCCCACATATGGATACTTGGTGAGGCTCATTACTTTACGTTTAAGACATGTGAGTGAAGTTTTTATTTTACGTCATTATGTGCCTTCAATTGCCAAACTAAATGGAGGGAACAGTAAAACATCCAGTATTAGACAATCATATGGACCTAGAGCAAATAGCAAAGATGATGAAAAAGGTCAAAACATAAATTTAAATATTATTTATAGCTCTACACACAGGGTTAAAGTGGACCGGAACAAGCCAGAATAGGGTTATTGGTGCAGATGTCCATCGGTTGTGGTGGCGGTACGTCTGCATCTAGCTAACTCTACAGAAGAGGAGCGAGCTTTAAGGGTGTAAGACGTTTTTATGTGGCAGGTAAGTTCAAATGCAACTGTTGAGATATTCAGTTTGTGTACTCAAGTTGTGAAATGTGCCGGACTGCATTATTGTTATTGTTGTTTAACTGAGACTCAATATTTTAGTTGTCACCACAAGGGGGCACAGTTTCACAGTAAAGGGAGGTGTGCTCATCGGATGATCTGATATCGTGGTGTTGGTGTTGTTCCCAGATCATCATGAAAATGTTGTTCCAGGTTCAACATTGCAAGTGACCAATCACATTGTTCTGACATTATTCTTTTGCGCGCCAAGCCATTTGTGCATTTATGCAATTCCAATGTTGCAAGGACAATATCAGTTCTGCTTACCGTTTATTAAAGGGTTAGGGTTTGGGTCAGGGTTAGGGTTAGGGTCCATTGATCAGCGGACAGAGGCTGTTTCTCGCAGCTTGAGTACAGTTTTTTGTTTTACGGCGGTTTTTCCCGAAGTAGTAAAAGTATGACGTCACAACATTCTGATTGGTCACTTGCAATGTTGATCCTGGAACAACATTTAGTATGATGATCTGGGAACAACACCAACACCACGATATCAGATCGTGCCTCTCATCACACTACTGACCAAGTGAGTTGGCTGCACACAGGGAAATAAAGTTTCCAAAGAACTTAAGGATATTTTTTGTTCCATTATCATTTCACCTGTGAGTTCATTGCTGTTGATGCTGCACAACAGCAACGTCAGCTCCAGGGGTGTAATTTCCTGGGGGGTTAGGGGAGCCAACCAATCTACCCCCCCCCCTCATAAAATTATGTATTATCTTGCATAAATAGGGTGTTGATTTTCTTTACTCATTTCAGGTATTACCAAGAAAATATTTGCATGTCTAAATTTATCAACTTAGACAGAGATCTTGATAACCCCCCCCCCCAAATTCAACGTTTATACAAACTTTATACTGTCTAGCACAGGGACGGTATAAACAGTAAACTGGCAGTTTAAGGAAAGGAAATCAGCCAAGACAGTTTGTGAAACATGGGCATATATCTTGTTGAATCCACAAAGAGCAATACACATCAGACGCAGCAGGACCGGATAGCTGATCACAGGATTTGCACAAGAAAAATCCACTGGAGTTCACAATAGAAATTTTTGAGGTTCTTGAAATTATTTTGAGGTGTGTTTTTTTCCCCTTGGTAAGACATTACAACCACAAAAAAAATTTTTTAATCTTTAATTCCCACATGATAATATAATTTTATTATCATATTAATATAGCACTACCTGCAGTTACCTTTGCACAAATGTCCTCCGAAGAGCTGCTTTTTACTCTCTTACATATAATTAAAAGCCTGTTCATTTCACACTTTGTGACTCAGCAGTCCATCTGCATCTTAAGGATAAAGGACACTCTTTTGAGGATGCCAATGTTCACATTTTAGACAGAGAGGACAGATGGTTTGAAAGAGGAGTGAAAGAAGCCATCTATGTCCACTGTGAGCAACAATCTTTGAACAGAGGCGGTGGTTTACGACACCAACTGTCCGCCATCTATAATTCAGTTTTGAGTTCCCTCCCCAGACGCCTTAACACCCACTCACATCCTGGGCCATCTGACCTCAGGAATTCGCATGATAAGGTGGGGCCAGGTTTCACAATGAGCTCACCCGAAACCCTGGCTGATTGGGACCCACACCCAGTTTCACACCTTGGCTCAGGCAATTAGAGGATTATCAGGGGGTCCTTTTGTCCCTCTTTGGGGGGTCACTCCCACTAGGTTTAAATCTGGGACTCCCCACCTTTTGACCTTAGAACTGAAGAAGCTTCTCGGATGAGAGGTGAAACGTCTTCAAGCAGCTTAAAGAAGTCCAGACGCTTTTCTTTGCAAGCTCCTTTGACTACGATGACTTGGATGACTGAGAACCTTTACAGACATCTTAGTTTAATGTATGGGAACACTTACTGCGTGTACTATTGTGCAGATAAATGTATGCTTCACTCACACGTCAACTGAATAAATAATTCAGCCAAAATTGGTTTTCTTATGTTTGTTTTTTGATGACCCCTTCATCTAATACTATTCCCTTTTATTTATTCTTAATCAAGTTTCAATTCAGCTTGTGAAACTTGTGTTTCCTTAAAGGGCAACCACAGCCTCCCAGACACTGTTCAGAGAGGTGTACTGTTTTCCCTCCTTGTAAATCTCACATTTGATGATGGACCACAGGTTCTCAATGGGGTTCCGATCAGGTGAACAAGGAGGCCATGTCATTAGTTTTTCTTCTTTTATACCCTTTCTTGCCAGCCACGCTGTGGAGTACTTGGACGCGTGTGATGGAGCATTGTCCTGCATGAAAATCATGTTTTTCTTGAAGGATGCAGACTTCTTCCTGTACCACTGCTTGAAGAAGGTGTCTTCCAGAAACTGGCAGTAGGATTGGGAGTTGAGCTTGACTCCATCCTCAACCCGAAAAGGCCCCACAAGCTCATCTTTGATGATACCAGCCCAAGCCAGTACTCCACCTCCACCTTGCTGGCGTCTGAGTCGGACTGGAGCTCTCTGCCCTTTACCAATCCAGCCACGGGCCCATCAAGACTCACTCTCATTTCATCAGTCCATAAAACCTTAGAAAAACCAGTCTTGAGATATTTCTTGGCCCAGTCTTGACGTTTCAGCTTGTGTGTCTTGTTCAGTGGTGGTCGTCTTTCAGCCTTTCTTACCTTGGCCATGTCTCTGAGTATTGCACACCTTGTGCTTTTGGGCACTCCAGTGATGTTGCTGCTCTGAAATATGGCCAAACTGGTGGCAAGTGGCATCTTGGCAGCTGCATGCTTGACTTTTCTCAGTTCATGGGCAGTTATTTTGCGCCTTGGTCTTTCCACACGCTTCTTGCGACCCTGTTGACTATTTTGAATGAAACGCTTGATTGTTCGATGATCACGCTTCAGAAGCTTTGCAATTTTGAGACTGCTGCATCCCTCTGCAAGATATCTCACTATTTTTGACTTTTCTGAGCCTGTCAAGTCCTTCTTTTGACCCGTTTTGCCAAAGGAAAGGACGTTGCCTAATAATTATGCACACCTGATATAGGGTGTTGATGTCATTAGACCACACCCCTTCTCATTACAGAGATGCACATCACCTAATATGCTTAATTGGTAGTAGGCTTTCGAGCCTATACAGCTTGGAGTAAGACAACATGCATGAAGAGGATGATGTGGACAAAATACTCATTTGCCTAATAATTCTGCACTCCCTGTAAAAACTAATGAAATGATCCTAGAAACAGTATTTCTACTACACAGTGAATTTATTCGTGTTGCTTAATTTGATTACAATAACTGTCAAACAACTGAAACTACTTAGCTTATAACTCACTAAAGAAACACAAAGTTCTAAAACTCCATTTTAGACACGAGCCCTGGTACTGCCCATTAAAAATGTGAAGTAATGAGGGCATTTTGCCTAGATTGCAAAATGGCCGTAACAATTTTGTGATAATGATCTAAAAACATCTGGCTCTGTATAAGCTTTTTTCTTAAGTTATACTACTCGCAGAGAGACTCTGGGTCCTGCGTTGTGCCTAAAGAACTATTGCTCTTCTCTGACCTGAATTCTCTCACTCCTGCAGCAGTGGTGTTAGTGGGCCACATTTGCATTTCCACCGTTTCTTTGAACCTCTGATGTAATTAATTTAGAAAATGGGGGGGAATGATGTATAAACCACTTAAGGGAAACATATGTGTCCTACTAATAAGTAATTACCACACAGAGCAAATTTATAAAAGACAAAAAAAAACCATCTATTCTGCCAACAAAGAGGTTTTAACAATAGTTCTGATGGTAGCACATTGAGAAATAACACTTGCAACTGCAGCGTGCCTCACAGGCTGTTTGTAAAATCCTTTGAGAACAGAAAAATGATGAATTAAAAATAGAGTTGTCTCTTAAAGCTGCGAGTGACAGGTGTCTGGGTTTGACTTATGTTTGTGTCTGTACTGAGAGAAAGACATCTAAAAAAAGTAAAAAATAATAGATAACTAAATTGCATCATCTAAGAAACTTTATTTAGTAGTGCATGGGCTGCAGAATGTCTTTTATGAATCTATTGTATGGTCTGTTTTAGCTCATTCCCCTTTGTAGTGTTTATTATGTTTAAAAAAGAGGATTCAGATGTCTAATCAAAAATGTCCAGTACACTGTTATAAATACTTTTTGGAAAATCAAACAACACATTTCATGTTTTGAAAAATACAAAACATTTAATTGAATTTGTTCCAGCTTCTCCGGTAAATTGTACAATTGCAGCTTAATTCAGCACCATAAAGCCATTTGTTCGTCTGATCAGTAATATTATGTTTGTCTTTCTCTCTCTGTTCGCAGTTTGGAAAGGTACTCATATGAGTACCAGTGATATCTCCCAAAAGTTATACCTGAACTCTTTCAAGGTCTCCTTGTTTGGTACTGTGGTGCTTCCAGGGCTTGCTACTTTCAGATCTCTCCCTGAAAGTCTCATTCTAACCGCTTGACTTGTGAAACTTTCAATGCATGCTGTGTCAGAACAGCAACTTTCAATGTGATTTTACTCTCCAGGAAGGGATGCAAATGTCAAATGAATGCAAATATGGCACGTAGGGTTGGTGGCTATGCAGTTCACATTGCCAAAAAATGTTTGTTTTTCAGTTGTTTGGATTAAGTGCATGATGAGGTTCAAGTTGTTGTCGCTACAGACTTGATGTGTCACCTCCAGGCAGACTCTTCCATTTAAGACCAGGGGCGATTCTAGGATCAGAGCTTTGGGGGTGCTGAGCACCCAGAGAGCTGCCCATCCAGGCAAGGTAAACTTTACTCATCATGATGAGAGTTCTTCCCTGTCTCTGTCAGTCCCTGCATCCTTAAATGTCTCCCGTTGTCCCGTGTTCCCTCTGACTGTCTCTTTGGTGCATTTAAACCCCTGTTCCTCCCTGTCCTCATCCTCTGTTGTCTTCATCTCCATTACAGTCATCATAATTTTACCATCTCTGTGCAAGTCTGCAAATTTCTTTATTAAATCATAAGATTCTTAAATTCATCAAGTCTCTCTGTGCCTGGGTCCTCGTCACAAAACATGACATCACTGTTTTGTACATTTTAACACAATTTAATCCCCACATTTGTAAAAGAAAAGCAAAACACTTTTTTGAAAAGTCTGTAACAAAACCAGATAAAGGTTATTTAAACGCTGCTAAAGACTACTACTGCCAAAGAAGAATGGATTGGAATTTAAAAAAAAATACATATCCTAACCTTAATTATGGGGGGAGAATAATGAATGATGCTCACAATGAGTAAAAAGTAAACTCAGTGCATTTTTGGACAGAGATTCACTTTTAAAGTGTATATATAATACAATACAGATACATAAAAAATACACTCCAAAAATAGAAGAGTCCTTGAAATGTTAGAAAACTGAGACACCGTGGCCTATGGTACAATGTATACAATGTATGAAAAGATCTTTACTGCAGATACTACTATGGCTTTGCAGATTTTTTCTTTTCTTTTATCCTATGTCGCCTCACCTTGAGGTTGGCAAATCTGTCTATCACATTTTGGTGGTCAAGTCTCTCAAGCATCTCTTTCTCAACTGACATCACAGCCAGGTGCTGGAGTCTGCTTTGACCCATGGTCCTTCTCAGCCAGGTATGGAGCTGACTCAAGACACTAAAAGACCTCTCACAACCACAGCTGCTAACTGGGTTTGTTAGGGCAACCTGAATAACAGTTTTCAGTGTGGGGAAGATCTGATTATCCAGAAGATTGTACAATGTTAACATATCTGGAATGGCACCAGCCTCACTCTTGAGTTTCAACTTCCAGATTGTATGAGTAAAATTAATTGGGGGTTTTTTTCTTTGCCAGTTTAACAGTTTCTGTTTTGCCTGTTAGTGCTCCCTGTCTGTTTTCTTACCTGGTTCTTCCTGACCTTGTACTTTCTCCTCATGTTCCCCTCTTTCCTCTTTCTTTCTTTGGACCGACAATCATACACAAATAGATTGTATTCAATTAGATTAAAAAATACTATTACGATCACTAATAAAAAAAGTCCTCTCTCAGTGTACTTTCAACCCAAAGGCAAATAACCAAACCACATGTACATCTAATAAAGGATATATATATTGAAACACTGATCCAACATTATCCTTTATTGATGGATCATTTGATCTTACACTTTTACCTGAATGTGGCTCCTTTTTTTGAAAAAACTTCCTCATATCCATTATGAATCTGGCTGTCTCTCCGTACACACACACGCACACAACAGGAGTTATAAGGTTAATGGGCATCCAGCCAGTTAGCTAGTTAGTACCTTGGGTTCAATATCGGCACATACACATAGGACAAAATAACCAGTTTCTCTCATTACATTTCAAACAGGACGGTGGTAACAACAGCAGGCTACGGACAATGTTAAGTTTTAGATTTTAAATAGGCTATATGCATTTAAATGGGAGCAACAGGACGTTCAAATGTCGCTGATGTTACTACAGAGCAGGACGGATTGAAGGGTAGCAGTCGGAAACACTTTTTCAGTATAGCAGGTTACCTGGTGTAATGTTTTTCATCTAAAAAGAAACATGGCCTGACTCCTATCTATCTATATAAAGAGTAACTGAAGGTTAAATGCAGCTAACATGTCCTGTTTTAAGCCCGGCACTTACACCTCTGCTCCACTGTGTCTCAGCCACCATCGCTCTGGCAGCAGGGGAGAGGCGAGCTGGAACGAACCACTTTGGGAGGGGGGAGAGGGGTTATCTATACTTTTGTTGTTAAAATGTTCCATCTTAATTAAGTACTGTATGCTTTTTATATTTTAGTAGTGTATCCCACAAACAGCAAATATTGTGAAAAAAAGTAAGAAATCTTTGGGGGTGCTTTGATTCATTCAGCAACCCCAAAAATGGGCTAAAATCACCCCTGTTTAAGACTATTATTTTCTGTTTTTAACTCCTCAGCTCTTAAACAGATTATCATCGTGAAGGTTTAGTAGTTTAGTTTAACACAAAATTGAACACTGGTCAGCATGGGACTATCGAAGCGATCCAAAAATAGAGTGATGAGGTTGGAGGCTAGCGTTTGCAGAGCTGTGCTTAAAACAAGAGCTTAATGATGGTGCAGCATGAGGGTGGCGGCTGTACACAGCTGTCTTCCTCCCACCTGCGTCAATGAACAGTGACTTTAATTGAATGATTAACTTGTGTTTTGTTTAGCTTGGCTGTCCAAAGGAAAATGCTCCCTTTAATTCTCCTACTGCTGCTCCAAAGCACACGTGGTTAACGTGCTTTGGGATTTGACTCTGGTTTCTGAAGCTGCTTGTTTTAGTAATGATGATGGACAATCAGCTACTTTGTGTCACGGAAAACTAGAATATCTTATTTAATGTGTTTTTAAAGGCACAGACATTATAAGGAAGAATCATACACACAAAAGTCCCAAATGTGTAACATGACACATCAGTTAAATTATATGTGTCAGTTAATGGTTCTGTGGCTGTTACGTGTGGGAAACTGGGGAAGTAGGCTGGACTATGCTGTGATTACATCAGGAAATCACCTTAGTTGTTTTTAAACATGCACACAGGCATGTTTATAGCATCTCTCATTTATAATGGAAATGAGAAAAGGTTTTACATTTTTAAAACATGATTTTAAATTTCTTAAGCTCTATCAATCTGTAGTATGTCAATCAGTTTCAACCAGTATATATTCAAAGTTAAAATTGCACTCATTTTTCTTAGGCTTTTCATCAGCTGGAAATTTATTTGTTTCAGTTTTCAGTTTTATTTGTCATATGCAAGTCATATGCAAGAAATGTGTTTGACGAGCAGCAGTCACTCAGCAGCATGATACAGTAGGAGAAAATATAATAAAAGAAAAGAAAATAATAAAGAAAATAGAAAAATAGTAAGGCGCAAAATATTAGAGAGACATGGTAAAAGAGAAAAGATGACTAAATATATGAATATATGTACACTAGTGATTAAATAAGAAAATCTTGAAAAGAAATATGACGGGAGGGCAGATGGGATATTGCACAGGAATGAGCAGCAGAAAATTACAGTATTGCACTTTTAAATATAAATATCAATGACAATAAAGTGGAGTGACCAGTGCAGATTCAACAGAGTACTTGTGAAGCTGCAGGGTAGCTTCTGTGTGCTGTGTTGTGTGTGTTTAAGTGTTGTGGTTGAGGTGTCGTATGGCTTGGTGATAAAAACTGTTTTTGAGTCTTGTAGTCCGAGCAGACAGGCTCCTGTAACGTCTGCCAGATAGTAACAAGGAGAACAGCTGATGTGCTGGGTGGCTGTGGTCCTTGATGATGCTGTGTGCTTTACGGAGGCATCGCTGGAGATAAATGTCCTGAATGGCAGGAAGCCCCGTGCCAGTGATGTGCTCTGCTGCCTTCACCACCCTCTGTAGTGATTTCGGCTGCTGGCAGAGCAGCTTCCGTACCAAACTGTGATGCAGCTCGTCAGCAAGCTCTCATTTGCACACCTGTAAAAATTTGAAGTGATGTTGGCATTCATGCTAGACTTCCTCAGCCTCCTCAGGAAGTAAAGCCGCTGGCGAGCTTTCCTGATAGCAGTGTCTGTGTGAAGGGTCCAGGAGAAGTCCTCAGTGATGTTGACTCCAAGGAACTTGAAGCTGCTGACCCTTTCGACCTTGACACCGTTGATGTGGAGGTTTGGAGGTTTTAAATTCTTATTTTCCTATTATTTTATTGTACTTTGGCTTTACTCTGGCCCATTTCACACTGGGCTGTTCATGGCACATCCCTGTTTTAGACTGTTATTAGCTGAGCTATTTATTAATTCAGTTTACATTGTGAGATTTACTCCCCTTCCCTGGGAAAATGAGAAAAGACCAGAGTATTTAACACCAGAACTGCCTAGATTCCAAAAACCCTGGAACTGCCACTGAGGATATTTTTACCCTCTTTCACAACAAGAAATTTCTCGAAACAAATCAGAAATCTAAAGATGATGCCATTTAATAGAATCAGATCTCAGGCAAATTTTCACGAGTAGAAAGTATATTCAATAAGTTCTGCACCAATAAGGCGGTACCATAACCCCATGTGTTACAGCACTGATGTAAGATATAACTACGACTACAAGGAGCTTTGACAAAACAGCAGTGTCTAATGCTCTAGGAATGAGTTATACAATAAACTTATTATCAGGTTCATAAACACATCAAAATAATGTGATTACTTTTAAACGTATCTATTCTTTCTGTTTCATAAGTCACAGTAAGAATCTTCTAAAAATGAATGGCTAGATTTGGCTGATTTCATGCTCTTGCGGCTTTGTTCAGCTTATTGTAACACATTTGTAAAGGTCTTTTCTAGCAGTGCAAATAATGCAGTTTCAACTAACATTTATTTTTAACTGAAATGGATGATACCAGTTTATGATCGGTAACCTGCAAGATTTATGCAAGACCAAGCAAAAAACCCAACAAAAACAAAACGTGGACCAGGATAAAAACAACGCTCGGTAACAGCCCAGTCCACTGAAAATCTGAATCTTGCCATCTCAAGATCACTTCTACTTTATTCACCACACTCATTCACTGTGACTTTAAAAAAAGTCATCAAATTGAAGAAGCACAATCACGTCTTTAAGAAAGATATCTTATTTGTATTCCAGACTCTCACTGTGTCTCCTCACGTGTGACTGAGGCAAGTGAACGAACAAGAGTGAGCGAGGAGGGAAGAGGGCAGAAAGAGGGAGGGAGTGCATGAATCTAATGCATTGCAGCAAAGAACTGTGACAGACCAGGCATTTATTTGAGCAGAGACTGCTGGTGTAGAAGGAAGGACGCAGGAGCAGCAGCGGCGGCAGCAGCACTCAGAACTGCTCTATCACTCAGTGCCTCTATCACAGCTGGAGACAAGGTGGACACAAAGAGGCGGAGACACAGGGATTACACACTGGGAGCACAACACCTCTCTAATGCCACCACCAGTATGATTTCTGGATTACTATATTGGCTTCTCGAGCTTTGCCTTGCAGCATATGAGTTCTCTTTTCCTTCTGACACTCTTCAGTCCATTTACTTCTTGCCTTTGGTTTGATTTCAAGGAATATTCATACCAACAGAAAGCATGGCTTAAATGAGAATTAGTGCCTGCCTATTTACTGGTCAGACATTAGTACCAGCAGAAGACTGAAGATATATAAATCTCCTGACCAATCCTCTGCGATCTGTCTTGAGTTTATCATATCACTGTGTCTCGTCCAATGGAAAAAAGTCAAGGGATATCAGTCATTAAATATATAACAGGTTCTGCTCCAAATAGGCCTTAGCCTTTCTTTTTTCACTTATTTTTTCTATACCTATATTTTATTTTTCATTTTTTGTCAAAGTTTGGTCACACAAAAGACAACAAACAGCTCCACTATTGGCTTCACAGTTCCAGTGTTGCTCAATTTTGTGCATTGCGGGGTGCCCAGGACTTTGATCTAAAACACACTGGTAAGTAATACAAGTTTCTAATGTTCATGTAAACCTTTTCTGGCTGTTGACAGACATCTGTTGAGTCTTACTCTTTGTTTCTGACATGACACTGCATAACTGTGTAATATGTTCAGTGAAATGTAATCATTTTGATATTTACTGGGTAAGGTTTGTAATATTTAATATAATTTAGATGTTCTCTGTAATTCTGGAATATTTTAATTATTATTATAATTGTATTAAAAAAGAAAATCTAGGTTTTTTGTCATGTTTGTAGCCTGCCTGCAGAGTTTCATGCATTATGCTAACAACACTGACTGGCTAACCGTTGGGTGGTCAGACTTCTTCTAAATCATCTTCTTGTAATTTTGTTGCTAGGCTACAGTTCCCTGCTGTGAGAGTAATCATCCAGGCTGTCAACAGTGACATGATTTAGTATGTTTGGATATCAGCATAACTTATTACTTTGGATCTTAAAGCTTATGCTGAATTGTTCTGTCCAGATGCACAGTGGAAACATCCATTTAGCTGTTTATGCTATACATATAGATGACAAATTAAAGGAAAAACATAAACCATTGAGACAATCTAGTAGCTGTCTTAAGTTAAGCTATCGGTCGAGTAGTACTCTAGGGAAACATGATGAAACATTCCTATGACACATTAGGCGGTTATCTAAACACCAACTTATGGAATATTGTTTTAGAAGACTAGTTGTCCATCTCGCCGGTAGAATTTTAGAGACTTGTAAATTCAATGTCAAGGTGGACTGAAGTTCTTCTAGTGGGATGAAGTGATCATATTTCCTTGTATTTCTTAGTTGTTTGTTGCTTTCTGAATTGTAATGCTGAACTGTCAAGGTTGTTTATGCTATAACAATACTGTAAGCACATATCACAGTTCATGAAAAAACAGATCTAAGCGTAACTAAGGCTATTCACCACTTAAAACATAATCACTAAATGCAGCAAAATCTGCATCGTTGTCTGTTGTAAAAGATAAATTGTCACTTTCCTGTGTGAATCCACAGGCTTCTCTGTAAGAGATTTGCAGCTCTGTTTACAGCATAAATTACTGCTTTGCCTTGACACCGTCTCGGGATGAAACAAAAAAAAAAAAAACAAGCCTCCCTTTGCATCTTATCAGGTTCATAAAGAAGCCATGTGGTTCATTTTCAAGGAACTTGATGTCAACTACGGATCCCTGCCGCTTGTTCAGTCTTCTCTAACCTCTTACTATATCAACTATAATAACACATTCTTGTAATTGTGAAGTACTAAGCAGTCTGAGAATCAAGTTCACCATACACCGGCGGCCTGTGTCCTACAGGATTTGAGTATTGGTGGTGGGCGGTTTCTATTTACTGCAATCACGCTACTCTGTTACCCATAGGCATGTTGAGATAAGAAGGAGCTTTGCACACACATTTAGATTACGGAATCACTTGTTTGTATGCAATCAGGGCCTCTGAGATGCCGGACAAGTGGCGTACCCTTGAGAGAGCATGTGATGATGAGCCAATGTGCACAACCCTTGATGCCACTTGTGATTCTCGAAGCAGTAAGGTGATGATGAAAGGCTGGTAATTGCCGCTGATTAAGATATTAGAAAAGCATTCACCCATGATTAATGAAATTATATGTGTCATCAAAATCAGAGCAAACATAGTTCAATTGATACAGTCCTTTCATCAAAACAGGATCACTTAAAAAAGTGAACAGAATTTGATTTATTTACTCACAATTCAATATAAAAGGATATAGGTTAGGTCTTGTTAAACAATACTTTCGGCCTGAGCTGAATACATGAATCATTGTGGCAGCATAGCTCAATATTGCAATTGTCAAGCATGGGTTGTTATTCTTACTTTTTACTCTTTACCCATCAGCCAGTATTCATCCGACTGCATATACTCTACATATTATGGCTGGGAAAAAAAAGAAAACAAGATTGCATAATATTGGTTCTATTTTCATCTTACAAATCCAAACTGCTCTAAACCAGCAGCCCTGTGGGGAACGGAGCATGCCAGCTCCGAACAACAGACTATCAGCCATTCTTTTGAAGCTTAATCCAGCACAAATCCCATACCAAAAACATTAGTCTCAGTAGCAAGCATATGTGCCATATATTATTGAACAAGGAAAACAATAGGAACAGCATCAAAAACAAGTGAGAAACAGAAGCACACTGGTGGACCTCAAGAGTGATCTGCAGCTGGCTTTTACCTACATAAATCTATTAATGTGTGCTGATGTGTTGCAACACTGATGACTACAAACCACATATTTTGCATGTATTTGCTGAAGTTGCTGGTTTTGTTATTCTCTGTTTAGCTTTATCTCGTCACGATTACCTGATATAATATGTGGTGTTTTTTGGAATAAAGTAGATTTATGAAATATTAACAGAATGGTTACAAACTGCTTTATTTCCATTGGCACTATTTCATCACACTCTCTAATATAACATGCTACAATAAATTCAGTTTGTGTGTCATGTAAACCCCTATTTAAAAATACTTTAATGCCAATTATGCCTTTTGTTTTGTTTAATCTTTAGCATCATTATATTCGGCTTTTTTTCAAGTCAAGAGGCATTTTTATGTCCAAAGGCCTATCAAGTTTTAAGTCAGTTCATAATTAGAATTTTAGACTCTCACCTGTGCATTTTTTCACTGTCATATTCTCACCAAAGCATTATTATTTGCCAGTAAACACTGAATTAAGAACACACGCAACATCACATCAGTATGTGATGAATAATTAGTCAATAATTAGTCCCAAAAAAAGACACTTTTTTGAACTGATGATCAAATGTTATCACAAAGCAAATTAATGCAAATACCCATATGACTTTTTGTTGTATCATTAAAGTGAAAATTTTTTGTTAGAGACAAACTGAGAATAAACTGTGCGTGAAAGACGTTTAATGGGGTCACTGGAGATCCTTCATGAGCTATGAATTCATCCAGTGACTTTCCTTTTAAACCAGACTTGTGTGTATATCAGTGGTTATCTATGCACTTCACTGACGTCTCTTACAGCAGAGTGGCAGTATGAGTGAAAGAGGAACACAACCTCACTGATCTATGCCTTGTTCATATTGTAGATCTTGGCAGTTAGAGATCAGATGCAGAGAAGTTTAGGCAGTTTAAACTGGAAGGTTTGACCAGCTGTCACTGACTTTCTAAAATACTTGTTGCAACCTTATGTGTCACCTCATAGACAGATCAACATTACTATGTATTTTAACTGTGTATGTGTTAAATCAGTGACCTCCAATAATTGAGATGAGAATAAAAATGTTTTACTTTATAAAACCTTAAAAATTATTTTGCAGGTTGATGATTTATAAACTTTTTATAAAGACATTACATTATGACACAAAGCACGTAAAATGAAGAGGAAATATTAACGATTCTGTACTATAACTCATTCAAACAAATATTGACACTTTTAACTCCCTTTTAAAAACAATATGTCCTTGATTTGTACCTTCCTTGGATGCATCTGTTCAGATAATATAATCAACTCAACTTGATCTTCAAATAAATCTTCTTCAATACATTTTTCAGCTTTTAAAATATTATGCCTCAAATTTATGCATGAAATTAATAGTGAGAAAATACATAATCTTTTGGTAAACTGACCAAATTAGTAACAAAAGATTGGTAGGACAGGTCTCGCCTATGCTAATGGATAAAAATGTCCCTTCCCCCAAAATCCTTTGTACCTGCTGACATCTTCAGTAGACATTTGAAAGCGTGGGCATGTCTGAACAGGTTGCTTCTGCCCTCATTAGTATTTTATCATAATTACAGTGAGACTACAGACTGACAGCTCTATTTAATCTGGTACAATGCTGGAGGTAGATAGTCACTAAATTAATAGAAATATCACCCTACCATTCTAGGAGATATAATAATGATAATACCTGTATTTGTATCAAAACACAAAGTTAGAAATGCTTCAGAGTGTGAACAAAATCATACAGTAAAGATAAGCATACATGTTCCAACAAACAGACACGTAATCAACTATACAGTCTGATATTTATTCCAACATACACACAGGCTTAAGAATGTTGTTACCAAGTCTGGTTGCTGCAACTTCAAAGATGTGATGGCCTCTGGTTTTAAAGTAAAAGCATGGAACAATTAAGACCCCTTGATCTGACGATATGAGAAGTCGGCTGCAGTGATACGGTCTCAGCGCCTCTGATATGGATAAGTTTTAAGGAAAGTCCAAATCAGGTTAGAGATTTGAGATTCAAAATTCAGATGTTGTTCAAAGACGAAACCAAGCATTTGCTGTATTCACTAAGACCAGAGGGGTTGTTGGGCTTAACAGAAAAGTACAAATGTGCATAGTGATTTTCAGGTAGAACTTCACAAAGGTGGCTTACATAAATACAAATTGAGTATTGTTCACTGTCTTATATACATATAATGCACAGGAATGCGTGACAAGGGAATATAGACATCTAATTTTGGTAGCCCAAGTTAAGTAAAATACTGCCACAGCAAGGCACAATTTGGAAAAGAAATGAAACAAGATGAATACATTGGTAGAGGGGGGAATATATTATTGAGTTTGGGTAGGCTTTCAGAGTGTCCAATTACATTAAATCTTCTCAAAGCCATTAAAAGCAACTGACAGATTCTTAATGGACAAGGCACCGAGTCCATAATATTCAACTAGGACAGAAATAGTTTATATTCCGGTAGGTGCAATGAACAGAATTACAGACCTACATATTCATGTGTAGCTCCTTTCCATCACTGAATTAAACTGGGAGTATATTTTTCCAATTAATTCAGCATAAAACTGCATAAGTCTTTGCTTATTTGTGGACTTCTGAGATTTAATAATAAACATCACTATTATCATTAATATTATATTACTGTTTCATTATGCTGTTGTTATGTTATGCTATTGTTGTTGTTGTCTAATTGGTCATTTTTAATTGTTTTTCAAGACCTGGCTCATACTTGCAGCTTGAAAAATTACCAAACCAAACTCATCCTCCTATTATACAAATGCTGATTATATTCTAGCACTGCTTGATCAGATAATTAATGAACCAGAACCTAATTGGATAAAGTGGTGTCACACCGCAGCAGTATTTATAAAATCTCTGGCAGCCTGTCATCTACAGCTCTTGGCACAGCTGCCTTTCTGCCTTCTGTCACTTGCAGCATTAGAAGTGGCCATATATGTTTGGTTTTAATTATATAGGTTATAGTGAATGTTAAATTGTAAAGAAGGTATCCCTCAGCATTACAGCAAAGCATTACACCTGCGTTAGCGTTGATCTTATAAAGAAAAGGCAAAAAAAGGGCTAATTTTTAAGATTCAGGAGTTCCAAAAAGGACAGTTTTATTTTGATCAAAATACTGCTGACATAATAATACTGTTACGTAGCTACTCTCAAATGTGTTATATTGGTACTGTTGCAGAAAGTCACAGATATTGCCAGTTTGTCTTATTTTAGGGTCAGACTGCCAGCCAATAGCCATGTGTACTGTAAGATATTGTAATGAGGCTTAGAAAGTCATTCATTTCTCAGTAGAGGACTGCTAACAGCTTGAAACATATGGAGGGAAAACCGCAAACCAGTGTTGCTGGCAATTCAGCAGTGATTATTAAGGAACACCTGTTTAGCTGGCTGGCAAGGCGACTCAGGGTCCTGCTGAATAGCAGCAGGCTAATGAAGGTCTTCTCAGCTTAATTGTTTGGGCTATAAATAGTGACCGATAGAGGAATAGGGTGCTTCACCATTCTCATCCATTTTTTCCCCATACATACAGAGAATGCGCTATTAGAGGTTTGTTGTTGTGGGTTGTGAGTAGAGGAGGCACTCACTGTCAACATTACCAATTACAAAAAAGCCATTAACAGTAAACTGTGAAATTAAACATTGGTGCAAGGACGCATGCATAAACTAAAGGGTTAGTTTTCCAAGTGTGGGCGAGACTAATAATTTCCAATAAACACCTTAGATGTAAGCTATGTTAAAACACAACTACACCATTAATATGAATTTGATTATGAAGGTTAATAGCTGCTTTTTAGCTTGTGGCCAAAGCCTAATAAAGGTCTTTATCATCAGCAATTCAAATCATGGTGAAAATGTCTTGAGTTGGCCCACAGAGCCACCAACATTCATATTGCTTTTGCTCTTACAGAACCTAATTTTAGAGGAAATGAAATGCAGAACACACTAATTGCAACATTAGCCTGAACTATGTCTTTAAATTACTTTTTGATGGACGAACTCAATGAGAATAAAGCAGGATCATCTGATTTTCTGTTAAATACTGTTTGAAGCATTGCCAGTGCAGTGTGTGCCCTGCTGTTCAGGGGTCACCTTTGTTGATGTTGTTCAAATAAGTTTGGTTGGCAGTGTTTTCCAGGTCAACTGTTTTTGAGAGAGGGAGTGATAACTTTCACAAGCCTTAAAGTTTCACAGCTAGGACTGAAAAAAACATTCTTTTGAGCAGTCAATGAGAGAGCAATTAGGTTAAAACCTGTTTTGCACTCTAAATTTTTGCAGCAAAATAAAATGACACAAAACACGTTTTCCTTGGTAATAATTAGTGTACAGATAAAAAAAAAAAACCCCTTCCATTGCATATCCTTGTATATATATAATTAAGTAGTGTCACAGTTTCAAAACCTTTAACACTTACCATTTACTGCAGGTCTGACCCTCATATGGGGTTCAGAAGATGATTTCTGACTAAGGTTCTGGGCTATAAAAATACTGTTGATGACATATGACGGGCTCACTGTTTCTTGCTCTTTACTCTTGCTCTTTATCACAAGACTGCCAAAACAAGATTGCCAAATTAACTTTTCCATCACAGTACTGCATCTCTATTTTAAAGAAGGTTTTCAAATTGATGGGAGTAAACCTTTATTTGACAGTGCACATTTTGGATATTAGACATAATTTTTCTTTGTCCCATGGAGGAAATTAATACATGTTGCAGTGTCTACTGATAACCGTTGATGTTTTCAAACTCACCATATTCTCTAAAGATATTTGAGAAATGACAGCAGTATTGGATTATGCAAAGTTAAAACTCTGTTAAAGTTAAAAATCTAACAAAGACTGTATTAACTAAAATATGAAACACATGAGTATACAAATAAATGTGGCTTAGTTAAAAATAACATGTGGTAAGAACAGAAATGTATATGTTTCTGATTTTTTTTTACAGTGATGAATTTTTCCTGTTGTTCAACCTTTTTGTGTTCACAGGGAAGATTTGATCAAGTAAAACTAAACTTCTTGGTCGTGCTTCAGTAAAAAACAGTTATGGTTGTCGTGTGATGTGAATATAGTAGCCTGTTGTGTTGTAAACTGTTTGGATGTGCTTGAGGAAAAAGAGACTATTTTATTGTATTTTGCAAACATATGCTTTGTCAGCTGATTGCGTGGTAATGTCCACCCTGCCTGGGGACGAAAATCTTCTCTTGTTGGTCTGGTGACTCAAACAGGCTCTAATCCACACTTTATCATCTATAAAATGTAGTAACCCCAACATTATAGCTAACAGGACCAGTAAAAAAGTAACAGCTTAAACTGATTTTTAGTTTTAGCCTACTTATATTCCACTGAGCTGTTGGTTCTAGTTAGCTAACATAAAATAATTTCAGGCTGCCATGTTCTGTATTGACACAAGATGGCGCTAAACATGTTCTATAAACTTTAAGTGCTTATTTCTTAATCCAGTTTCACAGACAGTGTTAATCTATGTCCGTTTTTGAGAGCATGGCTCTATGGTAAATTTGCCTTTATAGATGTAGTGTTACATGTCCACTCTAAAAAAATGAACATAAAAGAATCACCATCTTTTATCATCAACTTAAGAGCAGCAGGAAATTACGGAGCCCCGCAACGGACATGGGAGAAAAAAATTTAAGACGGACTTTTGCAAGATCTCGCAAAAGTTTTGTGAGATCTCGCAAAAGTTTCATACATCTCCGAAAACGTCGGAGCACTTTTGCAAATATGTGATGTCTTGTAAAGCGAGCAGATATCTGACGTTTACACAACTACATTCACGTCTCAAAATATCTTAAAAGTGTATTTTGTGACCCAGAAAGAGTAATATTACAACTAAGTAGCTGCAGCCATTGTTGGAATTCAACTTTTGCAAGATCTCGCAAAAGTCTGTCTTAATTTTTTTTTCTCCCATGTCCCCTGCGAGGCTCCGTAGGAAATACTAGAAACACCCTTTAAAAATATGCTGCAGCAAACATCAACAACACTTAACAACAACCGCACTCCAATTTACATCAAAAGGCAGAAGGACCTGACCTATTTGATAGGACTAATGCAAAGTTTTATTCCAGATAACATTCACAAACATCTTTTTCTCTCCTCCATCTTTCCAGTAAATCATGATTTAACTTTAGCTTGACATTTAGAAATCGTAAGAGTAAATCACCTTAGGTGTTGTGGATATCATCCACTGCTTGTTGTCCCTGCACCATTGTCTTTGATACTCCAGACAGTACAAGAGTGATTTTGACATCATGCTGTATGTACCTCTACTTGCAGAAAAGCCTTCAAGGCCAAGTGATGAAGGGTTGCACAAAGTCTGGCTGGCAAGCTTTCTCCCTGTCTGTAATACTAAGTCTATTTCTTTCAGCTGAAATAGAACCATATGACATGATGACCCGCACCTATTTTTCACAGAATCCTCTGACATTCCAAATAGAGTAATGTGTGGATGAAACACTCTGTCCCATTCTTGCTTCCTTTTCTGTCTTTTCTTGCAGACTTAACTTGCCATGTTAGTGCTTTTTTACAACAGGCTTGGTGTGTAATGGCCTTCAGACTGACACAAGTGTTCTAATGTGTATCAACACTCAAAAAAATGAATGAGGTGGATTGTTCAGTGTGTATTAATTATTTATTTTCATTTTACTTAAAATATATGTTTTTGTTAAGTTAACATATGTTTTTCTAATCAAGTCTACGTAATTGTGTCTATTATTCAACGTACATAATACTAATGTGTTACTTGATCGCATAACATTTAAGTTAAGTCAATTAGGATCGATATACCTTGTATATCCACAAGGTGGCAGTAATGCAAAAACAGTTGTAATGAAACCGCGCAGAACAAGAAGGTTTCACGGCTTGTACCTGATCATGCGCAAGACTTCAAATTTAACTGAAAAAGGCTGTTTTGGCGCCAAGCTACTGTTTCTTTGAGAGGTAAGACCACTTTTTTTCTTTGACTATGTTGTGTAGTATCTATATGTCCAGCATGGTTATATTTTGCGTTTGTCTTACAAGACATGTTATATCGTTTGCGTGCGCTTGTTTTACATTAGTTTTACTGGGTCCTGGACATGCTTATTTTGTGGACTGTGTAAGAAACATTTTTATTGTTTTTTGTTTTATTAAGGGATTAGCTACAGGGGTTCATGGGGTTATTCTTTCAAGGGGTTATTTTTCCATTTGCTTTCTTGGGATTCCTTTTCTGTAATCCGAGAGTCGGAAATATCGAATAGGATAGCAAGGATAGCATAAAGTGACATTTAAAATCCAAAAAGTCAAGGGCGAAAGCCACTGTGACACCATTGTTCTGCTCTATCAGTAATCTGTATTATGTAAAAATGGTCTGTAAATACAGCATGTTTCCTAGCGGAGTTATACATATCAATGTAGTTGTAAATTACAGTTTGTGAAAGTACACACTTAATTTTTTTAATAAAATTATTCAAGACATATGAGTGGACAGACAATGGAGGTCGACAGACCTGGTGATAATTGCTTCTATAGAAAGTTAGCACATGGCAGTGTCAATCTCTTGCTTTTCTTCTGAGTAGTATTTTATTTAGTTGTAATTCAAACAATAATTTGCTTCTTGAAATTAAGTAATGAATTTCTTGTTTTACTTTATAAATCTCAGATCCTGCCTTTACCTGCTCCCTCCTATACTGATGTGGTGTATGTGGTATTGCTGAGCTTGTATGTGGTATGTGAACTGTTATACTTTTAAAAACAAAACTGTTTTATAAGTTAAGTTTTCTTTTGTGACCCATCCCATGCCCCTGTTATTTCTTCTCCACATCTGAACCATGGTAAAGGTTGCAGTTCAAGGGCCTGAGGCATGAAATTCTTTTCAGATCAGCTGTGATCAATATTTTTTGGAACTTGATAAATAACAATAAAAGCTGTAATGGCTCCATTAGCATTTTGTGTAAATGTTTGTGTTAAAATTATAGCTTTAATGAGGTCTTACTACATTAGTTTTAGTTTGTATATGTGTACATATAGTATGTATATTTACAGTACAGTATGTTGTGTTTGTTGACATATTTTCAGGTGGAAGCAGAATATGTGAGGATTACTACTGCTGCACATGTTCCAAGGCTTTTTACACAACTTGACCAATACACTGACCAGCTCATAAAAGTCTTCAAGAAAAAAAGGAGGCGTTGCAGGGAAGAAAATTAGACAAACTTTGGCCCCAGCCACACAGGTGCGTTATTCTGTTGGTAGCAAAATATTATGGCTAATAAGATCATTTTCAAATTTAAACAGCTAGTGTATGGTAGCTGCACAGTGCACTTACATTTATATTAAGCAAGACAAAGTTTGGTACTCAAAACGTTGGAAAATTTAAATTACCTAAACATATGTAAAATCTGATCCCTTGATTTAGGTTAAACCAGAAGTGAATGTTTTTATATTATGTTTTGAATGCAAAAAAGATGATGTATTAGTTTGTCTTTACCTCCATTATGGACATATATAATGTGGTGGAAACCCTGCCCAACAGGTTAACTATTCATGTCCATGTGATGATTAGTTGGTCTTGTGTACATGTCTATCTGTGCAGTGGATATGTCATTCATTTTGCGTATAATGTGAGTTTCTGTCATCCTAAAGTATATCTGTTTTCTCTTCCTGTATCTCTGCCACTCTCTACAGAAGGAAAGTATTGAAAAGGGGAGGGAGTGTGTCCTCAGGGCACTACCTTTTTACCTGAATGAAGACCCAAGCATCCTCTTCAAAGAATAATTGGTTGGTAATTTTAGTTTAGTTTTTTATCTGTATTAAACCAAATTTTGAATAACTAATGTTGTTGCATGTTGTAATGTTGTTGTTGTTGTAATTTGCATGGAACCTGTTTAAATGTTTTGGGAAATCTTCTTGTATACCCAAACTATTTATATTTATCGTTGAATCTGTAGTCTGAAATAGTGGCACACTGGGGTGCATGTTCCTAATATTGTGTTTACGTCATTAAAGGGTAGCTTTGGCCCTTTTTCTTTCTTTTTTTAAAACTGGATGCCATTTTTCTATGTTTTTGTGTCTAAGCTACAGCTGTTCAGAGGGAGCTGGAACAAATTACCCTTGCTATCTTTACCATCGAAAGAGCTGATGCCAGCACTCCTCCAGCCGATGTGGGTATAACCATCTAGTGTGTCCTGCATGACCTGGAAGACCTGGCCTCTGCATGTGCACTCTTAATGGGTGGGATATATGCACTGAATCTCAGTTAACCTCAAGACTGAAAGCTTTCTTTGAAGTACTTCAGAAGCTCTTCCTTCATCTGTATGTCAGCATACTCTTGACCAAGGTACAGTTGCTCAAGAATACACTGAATGAATAAGCCAACCTTTAATTTGGATGATGAATGTTCTGTCAGATGGACAGAAGTTTTTCGGAGGCTGAATGGGAATAAAATGGTAATTTGTAAATGACAGATAACGGGAAAATTACATTTAAGAGAAATTTAGAACATTTTGAAAAGTTTGTAAACTACTACAATTTGAGAGATTTTACTGTTGTGGGGGGGCTAGTAAGAGACAATCAAAAGTATTGAGATTTAAAGGATTTAATTGAGAGATGATACTGCACCAGAAATGTTGAAGGGTGGTGTGTATATTAGCGTTCAAGGCATATTGTTATGAGGTGGAAATATGTTCATATTCAGTTTGTGTTACATTGTGTGCATTGTAAAGGTAATTGCAATAC
Organism: Aulonocara stuartgranti; assembly: GCF_965226115.1. Lineage (NCBI taxonomy): Eukaryota > Metazoa > Chordata > Actinopteri > Cichliformes > Cichlidae > Aulonocara > Aulonocara stuartgranti. The sequence continues at coordinate 63,126,685 of NC_138945.1, read as the reverse complement.
ATACTAAAAATAAGGGTAAGTTAGGAGGTTGATCTGATATCCTCGTGTTGGTGTTGTTCCCAGATCATCATACTAAATGTTGTTACAGGATCAACATTGCAAGTGACCAATCAGAATGTTGTGACGTCATACTTTTGCGACTTCGGGAAAAACCGGCGTAAAACAAAAAACTGTACTTAAGCTGCGTGAAACCGCCTCTGTCCGCCGATCAACTGACCCTAACCCTAACCGTAACCCTTTAATAAACAGTAAGCAGAATTGATATTGTCCTTGCAACATTGGAATTTCATAAATGCACGAATGGCTTGGCGCGCAAAAGAATAACGTCACAACAATGTGACAACATTTTCATGATGGTCTGGGAACAACACCAACACGAGGATATCAGATCATCCAAGTTGGGAATGCAGGATGAATGTATATTTTGTGGACTTTTAAAGACGAACAATTGTTTCCATGTTAAAATGTTTCCATCTGAAGTTTTTTGCCCAAACACTAGTAAAATAAATGTTGACAGTGGCGAGTGTTAAATGGTTACTGCTGTGCTGTTGCAAAAAAACTGAACGCTGACAAGCTGTTTTATTGTTAGACCATAATGTTGGCATGTTTTGTTAAAGTTTTATTTGGGATGTTGATGTAATTTTCTTTGATTGCTAATATCAGTGGACTATTTATTATTGTTGTTGTTGTTGTTGTTGTTGTTGTTGTTGTTGTTGTTGTTACATAAAAAATTTTTAAATTGTGGCTGTTGAGGTGGACACTTCACTTTGCATTGTTAAAGGAAAGCACTTCATTGGCATTGTGTTACTGGACTGACCCTAAGCAATCATTGCAAATAGCAACTTTGCTATCCATTTTAGACACTAAAAGAAAAAAACACTCACAGACCTTACTAGCATCACATGTGCATAACTCAAGTGTCATCTTATCAATGTGTTATGTGATCTTCAATGCGTTTTTTTTTCTCTCTTCTATTTCTGGTAGATACAGACATTTAATTTAAAGTCTTGATGTTGCATCTGTCTACATACTGTTAATTACTAACCCTAATGAGCTGTTGTGTTTTATTTTGGACTGGGTTTACACAAATGCTCACTGAATGTGTTGGCAATAAAAGAAATTTTAAAAAACAAGTTGGATGTACTTAATTCATTTGTGTGGAACCTGTTGACAAAATAGATTTATGTAAAACTAATTAATAAAGCACAAGGTGGCTGAAAATATAATATTTGAATTAATCTAACTTAAATTTAACATTTTACTGCCACAAATAAGAAATGTGTTGAAGTAACTAATCTAAACTATCTAACCTGAAAATATATCATCTTTGTTCATACAACATAACTTGATTTAGTTAGTCTTAAATATGTCTTGTTAATCTTAAGTAGTTTTTTTAAATTAGATGAACTAAAGATTTTTGCTTTAAACTAACATAATTCAATTTCGTGGAACCTGTTGACAAAATAATTTTAATTAAAGTCAACGTTTCATTTTTTTGAGTGAAGGTACAGAACAATGACAGAGGTTCAGTCATGTTTTATTAACACTTTTTCTAATTATTTAATAAATTATTTACTAATTCAGTGACATTCCACCAATGCAAGCAAAGCAAAAGGTGCTATTTAGTAAAATCTAAAAATAGATGTCAATTTAAAAGATGAAAGTGAAAGCATTTTGTAAGAAAGCTTTTCTCATTTAAGTCATCCTTTAAATTAATGTGATCTTGTAGAATATTGTCTCTGGAATCACGATTAATGCTGCTTCACTACAATCCCAGTGAAATCTATATTGGCCCAGTGTTTTGAGGTTGTGCCTGTGTCCTGTTAACAATGTCTTGAGCTTGTCAAGCTAAAAGCCCAGCAGCATTTTTCTGGTTGTTTGTGCATGCATATTGTAGATAAACATCTAGGTTTTGACAAGAATGTGATGGGTTTCCCATTATACATAGCATTAGTAGAGATAGCATTAGCAAGAAAACAAGCTTTGGTGTTTCTTCATTGTAACAGATACGTTTCCTCTTACTAACCACTGTAGTGTGAAAAAGCTCCTTTTTTAACTCCTTCGGCACATTCTTTGTTTTGATAATTTTTTTTGAGACTGTGTAAATATTGGACAATTTTAGTGTTTAGTGTCTTTTATTGTTGTACTTTTAATATGTTTTTCTGAAACAATCCTTTGTAAATGAGACATTGAGTTTCAGTGGGAAAACCTGTATAAATAGAGGTTAAATTAAGAAATAAAAACATAAGCAAAGAAACCCCTGATGATGGAGAGCAGACATCAACCCCTGCCCTGTCTGGTTAAATAAGACAGGCAAGTTGAATAGGTGCAGACTCCATCAGCACTTTTAGAGTGACATATATGAGAAAATCATTTGGTTGAACAAACAAAATTTAATCGGCTCTTTTGCAAAGAAACTGTCTTAATTTTTCATTAATATTTTGAATGCCCCTGTAGATTATTGACAGTGAACCCTGTCAGATTGTACTCAAGCCTTTTAATTAGGTTCTGATTTTTAATTTGTAAACAGATATTTAATTTAAACTTTTCTAAATGAAGATGTAGGCTAGGGTTTCTGAGTTTATTAAAAGCTATTTATTCAGTGATTTGTATACATTATTATACAATATGAAAAATTATTGTACATTAACCTCCTATGACCTGAACTCTTCCATGGCATGCATTTTTAATTTCTCTTTGATATTTGGGCATATTTGGACACGATGAATATAAAAACAAAGAATTACCAGATTTGTATTTCTTTTTTTTACCAGATTTGTTTCTAAGAAAAATGAGAGCCACATATAAGGATATTCGTTTAAAATTTTGATAGAACAGTAGCAGTATAATGTCCTTGTAAGTGGATATCAAGCCCTTGTATAGCAAAATTGAGTATTTTGGTCTAAATAACCCAAATTGTGATGTCCACATATGTGGACGCCAGGTCCTAGGAGGTTAAACAGACTGTAAAGTATAAATAAGCTCAAGCTTAAACATCTGCTATGATTCCATATAAGACTGGTTAGAAACATTGTTTCTGCAAAATAAGTATGGTTACTTTTGATGATGTCTTTATAATTTGCCAATAATATGTGTAGGTGTTTTCACAGTGTTTTATTGCTTCTCTTACTAAAGGAAAATTTCTTCACTACTCGCTATCGGCAGCTAATAGTAAATATTTTGAAGTAACAACTACTGAAGTAATAATATTTTACAAAGGGAGTGCAGAAAAACAAAGATCCCTAGGAAACACTGGAGAAGCATGAAGGAGTCTATCTATAGATAGATTGATAAAGCAGTTTTATACAGTATGATAATGAGCGGTGATCAGTAACTCTGAAAACTTGCAATACATTCTGCGTGTTCTTGCTCATTCAGTCTGCCTTGTGTCTGTCTGTTTATTATTTTGTGCATGACATATGTACTGTGGAATTCATCATTTAATGCCACCGAGATCTCATAAAGCACACATGGCTCTGAGTCTAATGAATTTTGAAATACAACAAAAAAGGACCACACTGGCAAAAGAATAACATACATTTTGTATTCAACATTGGCAAGCTAAAATCCGTGCTCATTAAGCTTGTCACTACCCCATAAATAGTTTTTTAAAAAAGCCACACTGCCTATAAAGTAGTTCAGAGAACACGACAGAGGTATGCCCAACACTGTTGCAAACTATTCCAAATTTCATGCATATCAAATTTAATTAGCGGCTTATTTTATTCACTCTAACAAAAGGATCACTCTTCATTTCACACTAGAGATTGCAAGATTATTATTTTTTTCACTTTGGGACACAGTAATGTTAAGACAGGTATATGTGTTTCTAAGCCTTCCCACATATCTTTATATTTTACTTCCAAGGATACAGAATTTCTTCTAAGTTTTTGGTGGTCTTTGGGAATAGTTCTCTAGCATTTTCTTTGAATAGTAGTTGCTTTTTCAATCACTTTTCGCCCAGTCACTCTACCTGATCATTTTTGGAACCACGTAACACTGACCTATGAATTATGTAAGAATAAAAATGGCACCTCACTCAAGGGATGAACCAGTGTTGTGTCTATAGATGACAGAAAACTTCGTAAAAAATAATTTAAAATTGTATCAGTAAATACTGCAGCTTTTACCTGAAAAGTTGACACATGTCATTGTGGTGTGCAGTTTGAGAAAAATGAACAAAACTAACAGCAGATAAACAGTAACCTAAAGCCATGTGTTACGACCCGTCTAGGGCCAGGCCATAACATGAGCGAGGCACTCGCTCCCCCCCCCCCAAGACCCAAGCAGTCACACGCAACAAATCCGTTAGATGTGAAGTGATTTATTTACAAGGTGAATAAAGAGAACCAAAACGGGAGTGTCAACACTTCAGGGTGAGCCAAGGCCAAAACAATAAACAAAACAAACCTACACAAATCCCGCACCCCTGACCTCACCAAAATAAAGTCAAAATAAAGACAGAGTCTGACCTCCTTAACCAACTCAAAAACAGGAGAAAACGGGTGATCAAAATAAACGGCAGCTCACCCCTACCCACTCCACTTCCACAATTTTCGCACGTATACTGCAGCCAGCGGCTACCACAGGACTACTGCTGGGTGATGAGGAGAAATGCGAGGACCTCTCCCGCTGTAGCACTCCAGCCTCCTTTTATTGGGCGGGTCCTCCAGCTGGATCCAATCACGCCGGGGCAGTAAGTCCACGCACCAATCGGAACAGGGACCTGGCACAGCTAAATTAACATAGACAAAAACACAGCACCTGCACAAACAAACACACGGACATACAAGTTCGTAACACATGTCTTTAAGAAATAGGAAGAAGAATCCAGTAAAGGGTTGACACAGGACCTGAGAGATGCATCTAGCCCTTCAGCTAATCCAGTTACTGTTCACTGAAGCCTCATAAGAAATGGTCTCAGTGGAAGGCTGGCTGTCAAGAAGCCATTCTTAAGAAAGACAAACTGGAAAAATAGGCTAAGGTATGTCAAATTGCACAAGAACTGGACTGAAAATCAATGGGAACAAGTACTATATAATATACTATAATAAGAAGAAAATACTATAGAATAATGAATTAAAATTTGAAATTGTCATCAGTGTACATGGAGGAAGTTGTGGGGCTGCATTTAAGCAAGTGATGTTGGGGATCTTCATAATTCCATCTAAAACTGATGGAATTATGAACACAGAAAATTTACAGAAAAGATCTACCATGCAATGCTATGTGGTAATGTCTTCATTTTTTCAGCATTACAATTATCCCAAATACACACAATGCAGTAATACCATACTTCAATTAAATTGTATTCATATAGTGTCGAATCATAACAACAGTCGCCTCAGTGTGCTTTATATTGTAAGGTAAAGACCCTATAAGTATTACAAAGTAATACCCAACAAATGATCCTCCTTTGACAAGCACTTGGTGACAGTGGGAAGGAAAAACTCCCTTTTAGCTTGTAGAAATCTCTGGCAGTGGAGGAATTTGTTTATCTTTAGCCTGCAATTTCAGGGTTCCTTCAGTGTTGCACACTGGCCCCCGTAAGATAATTCACTATGGTGTCTCTAGCTTCACATCTCAAAAAAGAGTTGCTAATAACCAGAGCTTGCTTCTAGGTGGGTGTGTCGTCGAGTAGCAAAAAACTATTTGACACGTAAATGGGTTGGAGGTGTACCGCGGGCTTCTATTTAGGGCTACACCAACTTTTCACCATCAAGCTCCCTACCTGCTTTCCGGGCCGCTCAGGACAATCTGCTGGGGAGAGTTAATGGTGGCTAAACTACCTTCGCCCACGCTGACTACAGGGGCCTGGCCAGCAAAGGATTTTCCAGGATGTGGAGATAGATTTCTAGTTCAGTAAGCCTAGCCTCCTACAAAACAGGCTATATTTCTTACAAGTATACTAAAAGAGGCTTAAGAGTAGCTAAACATCTGACACGAATCAGGAAACTGCAGGAGGGACAAGTGAAAAAACCATGACTCGGCTACAAGCTAAGCTAAGCTCACATATATGTAAAGACAAATGAATGAATACTGTGAATAAGCAGGTGATTTCAACAGAGTGCGCTCTGGCTAAAGGACTATGAAATTCTTTATCTGAAGGTTTTTAATTAAACTGACTACACAGATAATCTACACAAAACACCACAGTGCTAAAACGTATTGTGGAGCAGGACAGGATACAATACTGCAGAAAGAGCCAACACCAAAACACTAAATAGAACCCTGTCAGTCATGGCAAGACAGTGTGGAGTTGTCTTGCCAGAGAAGAGAACAAAATGTAACCAACAACCAGAGAAGAAGTTTTAAATGTCCTTTAGGAAGCCTGAAGAACTATTCCCAAAGACTTAGACAAATTTCAGAAAAGGTTGTCTAAGTGAGTTCAGGCGGTGTTGAACAATAGAAGGAGAAATACCAAATATCGAGATTCAGTTTGTTAGAATTCTACACACTGTACACCTTTTATACTATATTTTCAACTTTCTTCCAAGGAAAGTAATTTAAAAATGAGGAATGGCTGCAACATATTTTTCATTATACAGCACACGGCTTCATAGGAATGAAAATCGCTTTTTCATGCATACAGTTATTGCGCTTAAAGCCGTATCACGATGCTGTTTCTGCTCTTGTAGAAAGCTAAAGAAATTCAGAAGGTGAAACAAAACTAAAGGCTCATGAAGATTTTGCATCACTCTGAGAGCACTTAGTAAAACAGTTTTGTCCCTGTCACTTGTAAAACAGCGCACATGAATTGTCATTTAATGCAGCTTCTTTTCTTTAATTCTTAAACACATTCTCTTTTGTATTTTGAATTGCTGTGCATTTAGATAGGTAATGGCAAATTAGTTAAATTAGTTAAACAAACCAGTATATTTTTAATCTTCAATGCCTATTCTATTTTGTTTTGGAAAATTGTTATTTACTCTCACAGCTAACAAAATCAGAACAAATTGGAATGGTTTGGAAAATAGGTTTTCATTAGAAGTGAACAGGAGATTGAAATTTAAATGTAATTCTACTTTAACTAAGACTGTCCTAATTAGTAACTATTCTTTTTTAGCCATCCTTCCTGATTTGTCATATAATCTTCTGTGAGGACCAAAGTGATGAGGCTGCAATGTAATGAGAGAAGTGGAAGGCATTTTAACAGCTCATGCTTGTGGACAACATGGCAGCCAGTCAAAATGTAAGCAACAGGCAATACCACAATGTTCACACATAAGACTGTGGTATTTCAAAAACATGCCAAAGAACATCAAATAACCAAGATTCACTGTTGAGACTCAATGTGTAAATGTGGTCAAGACCGTCCCTTTACCATATAATATGATGAGAGTTGTTGTTGTGAATGAGTTCTTAATTACGAACACACGTTCCTGCCTGATTTGTGTGCTCTCCATAAGGACTGAGAGTTTTTGTTCGCCTGCCTGCCAGTAACAAGACATACAAAAGCACCATGAAGAATTAAGAATATTCAGATGACAATGATGAATGGCTTGTTTAAAAGCATGAATAGCTCTTGACTCACACAATACTGGTGTGTCCACATAAAAGGCTGGATAACGTGGCATTCATCTTCTTTGTAAGAGATAGAGTTAATTGCAGCTAATTATTTTCAGAATATTGATAAAAATGAGTATTTTCAAATTTCTGTGATGATGTCCATGCAGTGTGTTTCTCCTTTGTTGGAAAGAAAACATTAAGCCGCCCTCCATTCTCATATTGCAGCTTGTTTTGGCACATATACAATTGAGCAAATATTTAATTTTGTTAGGAATATTAGGGAAGCAAGAAAGCAACCATACATGAATAGAACCTGCAGTCACCATCATTGCTTTTGCTTTCCCTGCCAACATTATTGATGGCAGACAGAATGTCTCCAAGGCTTCATGCTCCCATGTGTGACAGAATGAGAGAGACAGTGTTGTCTATGAGAAAATATTTCTGTTTATCAGTCAGCCCAGCTAGCCACAATAAAAGGCATTCTGTTACATACTGTACATAAATGGCATGCTGCAATGCCTCCCTCATCCTGATTGCTTACCCCTGCACTGTCCCCTCTTGTCCCTTTTGACAGAGGGGCTTGACAGATAGATCACAAAGATGCACAATCATTGCATGGCGGGGACCGGGATGGAGTGCACCCATTATTCTAAAGCAAAGCTGTCTGGCGGGGCAAGGCCTGCACGCCACATGGTGCCATGATAGATGGGGGCCATTAATCAAGGCAGGACGGGGCCCTGAGATTGATGTGTAGAAATTCAAATACCCAAGCAGCATTTGGAAGATTAAGGCTGTGTGGGTAAGGTTAGGAGTCTACCTTTCTGTTATGGAGAAACAGGTTTAGCTGTGCCCAGGGGTGGCATAGGGGATAATTTGCCTCCAAACTGTGCTACTTCCAGTATTCTTTGCCTCAGAGCTCCTCTGTCTTTTATATTGATTAACAATGCCTAGATTTGTCATTTTCCCACTGATGACCCGTCCTGGATCTTTTCAGCGGGAAACAAGACTCGCTGTAGTACCAAGCATTGAAATTAATATCAAAGATTACAGTTTATTTTAGTTATTTTTTTTCTATTTCTAAACAGATTAAGTAATAGTAATGGCAGACAAATTTAAAGAAGATCAGAACAGGCATAATTTAATCAGTCATGGGACAGTAATGCTAGTATTAAGGGTTTTCATTGATAACTGAACAACGTACCTGCAGATACTTGTTGTAAGAGGTGTTGTGGTACCTCTGTCCATCTGTCCGTTTGTTACTGACTTCATATTATCATTTCCTGTTTATGTTTGAATAAGTGCTTTTAATACCAAACTACTAGGCACTAAAAAGACAGGTAATCCCAGGCAAAAACACAGAATTGTCCTTGTCAATGTTAATACAGAAGGGATTCTTTAATGTGTTAATGTTTTGATATTTGTGCTAATCCCGTACAATCAAAGGAGTAAGGGGGCACAGATTAGCCCCCTTAGCGTGCTGCCTGCTGTAACCTATAATTTCCTTCAGGATTAATAAAGTATTTCTGAAATCTGATTTCTGAGATACAGCATGTGTGCGGTACTTGAGATAAAATCTTTAGTTAACTAAAGATTTTATCTCAAGTACCGCTTGGTTTGGTTGCAAACTAACCAAACTTTACAGAATAAGTATAATCTGTTTTTCATATAATAATATTTATATTATTAATAATTTTCTGACGATAAATAAGTTGTATATTGTCTTATGGTGTTAGTCATTGAGTAATTTAACTTGACAAGGTTCAGTGCTTTTGCTAACAAACTGCAATAGTTTTGATGGAGATGTGCAAATCAACAAAATCCGGTTTCTATATGTAATAGAATTTAAAAAAATAATTGTAAAAGATTCCCCCGTTGACAAAATGTTAAGTAACAGTACTGCGTAAAGCCATGGAGAACTGTGTGTTGGAGTGTGCTGTAGAACTGGTTCGACAGCTTTCTGTGCTTTTTCTTCAGGCAAATGATTCATGCTGAAAAACACCTACAGCATTTTGTGTTGCTGCAAATGGAGTACTCCAAAGTTTATTTTTTTATATCATTTCCATCTGCTGCACTATTTTTAGTCCCTGATTATATAAGACTTGAGGTGGTGCTGTGTGATTATGTTCTCGAGACATGGACATTTTTGTCAGAATTCACCAATTATTTATTTATTTATTTAGTGTTTTTTAAAACTATTATTATCATTATTTTTTCTCACTCATAGGGCCAAAGGAAGTTTGTGCCAGCAATACTGAAGACATGTAGATGAAATATATCTGACATTTTTTGGCAAAAAAAACTGACTGCTATGTTTAAAAATTGAATTCAGTCATTCCAGTCCGATGTCAAGTTTGAAGGTTTACCTTGGAATTTTTCCTTGGACAATTCTCAGTTAACAGACGAAAGAAAATGTTGTTAAAATGCATGCCACTTATACTGTCACAGCAACCTGTGCTCATTATTGGATTTAGTATCATGTTTAGAGTCTGACATCTCATTTCTTATGATACTGTATATCAGCAGAGATGTCCATGGCAGTGCTGCTGCCATGATAATAATGATACTGCTGGCAAAAAGGTTATTAACGTGTAAGTAATGCCGCACATTTTTTTGTCAAAAATTCCAGAAATTAACAAAAAAAAAAGAGCAAAAAATAAATAGCAGATGTGGATCATTGGTGCGATGGATCATTGTTACAAATATCTGTCACTCCTTTATTGCCCTGATGGTTCCTATATTAAATTTCATAAAGCACTTAATTCCACATAGCTGTTCCTGAGAGTATGCTTTTGTCAAATAATATTTGCAAACAGAATATTGTCTAAGGGTACCACCTGTTATGTTAATATGTTTAGTGTCTGACTAGTGCACCCAGAGTGTAGCACATATCAGGAGGAATAAAACAAACAAGAAAGGCAATCTATAATCAGTTAGTTATCGATAAAGCAAAGATTTGCACCTCTAGGATCAAAAGGGGAAAAAAGAAAAGAAAATTACCCTCAAGGGACTTGTTGAGATTCTCATCTGAATATTCACACAAGGCTAGCGGTAATATAGTAGAGGTAGTAAAGAATACTATAACTAGGAGAGACAGCTTGTGAATATGACTCAAAGCTTAACCAGGGCTTTATCCAAGCGAAGAGGATTCATCTGGCTTTGACAAAATAAAATGCATCAAGAAATCACTATGAAAAAATAAAAAAATACATGCTTTATAATTTTTATATTGTTCCCATGACAAGAAAGACCTTCAGCAACTCTAAATCCATCTAGAGAAGTATCATCCCTGGCTATAGTTCCCCCCAGGGAAAACTTAAGCCATTAGAGAGGAAGGGAGAGAGAAAGATACAGAAGGCTTGATACGTATAGGAAGAGGTTATAAAGTGAAAGCAGCTAGCACTTCTGATGAATTTTTCCAAGGGGAAGTGCAAGTAGAGGTACAAACATTCATCTCTCAGAAAAAACACACCTGAGGGGGGAATCAAGGGGATACTGCTGTATTCAACGCAAAACTTTGGATTTGTTTTCCTGCCTATATCACTGATTTGCCATGTGCAATCTTACAAATAAGAGTTTGTTTAACAAAGAATGTGCTCAGCAAGTTTCCCGGTAATATCACTAGGTGTACATTTATTTTTTAGGTACATGATAGTAGTGCTGAAACAAATATTCAGTAATTTTCAAAATGAAAACAAAATGTAGTTTCTAGTTTCATAAAAATATTTATTGTGTTTGATATGTTGTACATTTGTAGACAAACTAAAAGATAAAGGCATTCAATACAAAGATACTTTTTAAAAAATTTGTGTGTGGTTAAAAATATTGCTCTATATACCACTTATCCATGTGCAGTTTAAGATATAACTTATCTGCACTACTTACTGGACATGTAAGTGAAGAGTTTTGCTAGCATCATTTTTCTGCTCCACTACTTCAAGGATAGATGCAAAAAATCTTAATACGTGTAGTCCTTTTAGATTAGAGCTCTTATTATACAATAATTTAGAATATTGAGCTTTTCACTTATTCAGATTTTGACATTGTTGTATTTTCTATTTCATTTAAATTTATGTTTAGCATATTTTTTGCCTTCGTGCTTTCCATTTTTCCGAGATATTGTGTTTATTTTATTAAACTGCATTGTTTATAATGATCTACTTTAATATAATTTTCCAACTTTCCAAGGTGTACTTGTTCTTATTATTATTCTCTTAGGCCCAGTTTTTGTGTTATTATAAATCTTTGATTTCATCGTGGTTTATCACTGCTAGTGTTTTGGTTTCTGTTTTGTAGCTCCTTATGTTCTCTAGTATTTCTTGATTTCTAGTCTTTAGGTTTTGTTTATGTGCCCCCCTGTGTTCCATGTTATGCCTACTCTGTGCCTTCCTGTCCCACGTTTCAGGTCTCTATGGCTGTGTCCCAATTCAGGGTCTGCACGCTTGAAGTACGCGCACTACGCATACTACGTACGGTGCGTACTATAAGTACGAGAAGTGCGGAAGTGAGACGCTTGTGAAATGGGACGGTATACGCTTCGTTGCGCTGTTCAGGTTGCCTAGCAACCATGATACTAACCGCGAGACACGTTACATACAGCATTGTTTGACAGAAATGAAGGAGGAAAATGTTTTGTTGGTCATTCATTTTTGTCATGACATCACTTTGATTAGTTGAGTATCTGAGGCTGAGACCACAGGAGTGTAAAACATGATAGTTGGGCTTCATTTCTGTGCTGAACAGTCATTTAAGATTAGTTAGTAAATAACAATTAGTTAATGTTGTTCATGAGACTAAAGTCAACTCACTGTGGCAATGTAAATATAATATGGCCAATATTATAGTATTGTCAGATTATTATGATATATATATATATATATACACACACATATACATATATCACTGACTTTCAGCTTGTTGTGTTTGTGGATATATGACTGACTTTAATTATTAAACATTCGCACATAAATAAGTGACGTCATATTCAGTACTTTTGACAGTTCACTCTTCGGCCGCTCCATCTTATTAGGGAAATTCCATATATATAAATGTAAATTTCAAAACTCAGCCCCATCATTTAATTTGGTTTTGATTGAAATTGAATATTACTTAAACTCTCTTAAATTAACTTCCAATAAAAAAGGTTTATCATTGATTGGAGTTCATTCAGAAATGTTTAAGGTATGAGTTGTGTACCTCAAGTACAAAGTTGTTATGAAGTCTGTCACATCCCACCCCCCCTTTTTTTTCTTTTTCTACCCTTTATTCATTTATCCTTCTTATTTCATTGTACTGTATATTGTTACTCTTATTTGCCTTGTATGTCTACTGTACAAACTAAACTGGAATGACTGACTGTTCGCTTTATAAGTTCAATAAAGTTTTGAAAAAAAAAACCCTTTTCTGTCGCTCCCTTCTGCCTTATTTTGCGGCAAAATTATCCACACCCACCGCCGCGCTATGAATTGTGGGATATATGGGACCACGAAGCGTGCACCAGACCACGCTTGATATTTGGGGAAATCGACGGCACATTTGGAGTATGCATTTGAAGTACACTTCGAATTGGGACAGCCGTCGTCGCGTGGCGGGGACGTAACCGCACTTGATATGCGTACTTCAAGCGTGCAGACCCTGAATTGGGACACAGCTACAGTTCTCGGTCTTCCTTGTCATCATTGCCTCTGTGTTTGTGTTTCCTGTTTTACTTTGAAAGTCTGTGTCAGTGTATTCTGCTTTGCCTCCTTTGTCTCAAAACAAAGCAAAGACACTAGGAGCTACTGCTGCATGTACTATTTTGGTGAGCGTACATATATTTAATGTATATTCTGTCTAGTAATTTAATGACTTAAAGCATTTCTCCATGTATCAATGTACCAGCAAAATGCAGGCAAGCCCAAATCCACTTGCTGTTTATGCAAACATGGTTGTAAATGAATTTCATAAGGCAAGCATTTCAAAAAATCAGCATTGCAAATATTTTATGGAGAAGGAGGCACATTCAGCACATTTGTTAGACCTCAAGAAAGCACACAATGGTTATGAATGAGAGACAATGAATGCAAGCATTGCTCTGTTTGGAAGACAACTCCACAGGGTAACCATAAATTCATGATAAAAGACATTACACCCATTTGACTTGTTGATTTTACGTATTAAAAACATGATTGAACATTCTTTCCAAAAGGTGTTCAAATATATGTTTTCCAAAATATTAGGTGGATTAACCCTTTGTGTGTGTAGTTCATTGCATTTGATAAACAGTAATATTACATAATTAGCCTCACTTACCCAGAAGTGTCTAGCCTCATCATTATCTTTCTTTATGATTGTACTGATATCAAGATTACACACTTCTCTGAAGTTGTAGATGCTGCACTTTACTATAGTCATTCACTTGACCTATCTCTACCATTACCAGAAGCATAAGGTCCTCTGCTACAGAAGGCAGTCTTAGTTCTGCTTGAAAGTGGGCCACCATTCATCAGGCCTTACTGTGACCTTGTTGTGCTCTCTCAGCAATATCTAGTTAGTCCAAATTGCTTCTCTTTGTTTCACAATTTTCAGCCCACATCTGTAGAAAGTAAACAATGCAGTATTGTAATGAGAAATGGCAAGCAGGGAGAAGGGGAAGGAATGACACCTTAGAGACTGTAACCCCCTTGCTCCCTCTCTCTTT